>NC_133532.1:47562441-47863564 GCF_048544455.1 Silene latifolia | reverse complement strand
ATATTTCTATTCCATATTTTATAAATATTTCACAATCTTTATTCTTTGGTAAACAATTTCCCGTAATATTCATACAAAATATTAAGGAAAACCGAATTATCCCTTTATTCCATAACTTAAACACGAAAATCTTTCTTTCGCAGGAGGAAACCACTTGGGAACAGACGCAGCAGGTGCTGCGCCTCTTCCAAGAGACGCAGTGACTGCTGCGCCTCTTCCCAGGTCCTTTTCTGCGTATTTCTCGTATCTTTTTTTATATATTTCCGAGATTCACTTCCAATGTCTCTCCGAAAACCCTATTCCTTCACGTGATTAGTATAAATAGGAGCCTTCGCTCCTCATGTTTCTCACGCGAGTGTCCGCCCTTCTCTTCTCCCTTTGCATTCTAGACCTTTGTTCTTACTTTTTGGCGTCTACGTGCTTGAACATTCGACCACGTAAGCTCGGATCCTTCTGAGTACCAGCCTCGTTTGCATGACCGACCAATTTGACCAACTCCACATCAATCAACTTAATTAATCTAATTGTTTTCCTCTTACGAGGGCACTTTCATATTTGCGTTATAGTTCGAGTCGAGCATCACTAATCGATAACTTAGTTCATCTCGTTTCGTCAAACATGTAAGTCTGAGGGTGTATAATCTCTCTTTTATTATTGTTATTTACTTTTTGTATCATTAATGTAAGGTTTATGTCGAAAACATCTCTTAAAACCGATTTCTAAAACCATGCTTTAAAACCCTTTTTACGGATTTCCAGAAGACAAACTGTCGAGAAAGGACGCAGTATCTGCTGCGCCTCTTCGTGTGGCTGCCGCAGTTCCTGCTTCCTTTCTTCTTCCTTCGTCCTCTGTTATTCGTCAAATTTTATTTGTTTTCGTTTGTTTCCTTTAATTCCTTGACACAATATCACGATAATTTCACATGTATATTAATCATCATCATTAACATGTTTAATTCGTCATTTAAAATCCGACTTAAATCCTAAGTAATTCATATTTGCGGGTTTTCGTCATAAACTCAATCCGGATTGTAGAGATTCGATTTGTTCATATCGGGTTTCTGGAATTCGACCTTTGACATATTTTCCATCTGTTTATTGTCATATTCATCGTTTATCCATTGTTAATCCATCATATCCAACTTAATTTGTTTGTTTAATTCGTTAATCCACCAATCGTTCATGTAATTAATTCGTTTGCATCCGTCTCATCCATGTTTTATTACTTTATGACCCATTCATATGTAAATAACCTGTTAATCACTTTCATCCGAATAAATATATTAATCAATCCTTAAAATTACCAAATAACATTAACGATTTGCGATTCGGCTTCTGACGAGAACTCACCCTTGGAAATGACGCAAAGAATCTGCGCCTCTTCCAAAGGGCGCGATCCCCGCTGCGCTGTTCAGTTGAGTTTCGCCTCGAACTCCGTTGTTGCCTTGAAGTAATTATTTAGCCTACATATTAATTAACTATTAATCGTATTATCGCCTACTGATCTGTTCGTTAACTCTTTCTTTCATTCTTTTTCTCAAATTATCCGTTTTAAAGGTATTTTCGACATAAATCGCCAAATCCTTTATAATTATTGTATTTTTTCTTTATTGTAATTTTCCTTTATTGTATTATCATTATTTCTTTGCATCATTTATATGTTTTCATATGTAATTGAATCCTAAATCCAACTTCGACATTAATTGTATGCCAAATTAATTGTTCACCGACTTAGTCTAATCTCCACATGCTAGGATCAAAACTTGGATGCTGCATTGCATGCATATAATCGACGATATATCAAGTACGAATAACTTCCCTAATCATTAGTAGAGGCCGCTATTGAGGCGGGCGGGATTAGGTGTTCGATCAAAAGAGCTTCCTAATACGTACCCTCACCCCTTACTCCAGATCTCTGTGAACACCCGTGTTCATTGGCATCCACGAGAGTCATTCTAGACATAGAATGCTAAGGGTAACGATTGCTTAGTGTTCATGTCACTACTTTGTGTCTTGACATGACACGAGGTATTCGAACGGTTCCAATTTCCCATAAAAATTGGTGGCGACTCCAACAAATGCAAACGCTTGTTCTCTTCCTCCCAAGCGCCCCCGTGGGCCCCGCTGTCCACAGTTTGGCGACTCCGCTGGGGATAATACACTCACGTGTAGCAAAGGGTGAAACTTGAACAAGGTTAGGGAATAGTTTGTACAAGACAATTGTCGGTTTTCATAATTCGGTCTTCCTAGATCGTTTTATTCGGCCTTCCTAGGCCCAACCCAACCCATTCGACCAATCGTCCCGTCTAAACGGTCCTAATTCTTATTTGGGCCTAAGGATGGATAGCGATTGACGTCATCCATACCATGATGCTTACTCTTGTTTGTATCAAGGACTTTCACTACTTGAGGAAATGGACTAGGAATCGGCCTTACTCTTGTTTGGTACGAGCCTCTCCAGAGACTTCGGGTTTGATTGTTCGGTATGGCAACCCACCCTTTAAACCAAAACCCTTTTAAATGCACTCAGCATCCCGTTATAATGCTTGTATAAATGTTTGTACGTTACATGATCACCATTTCTAAACGAAACCATGACGTTTTTGTAAAAAAAAAAAAAAAATCAAAACCCATTTTCAAATGAAAATTTCGAAAAAGGCCTGGATTATTGCAAAGCCCAGTCAAAACTCTGTCGAGTCAAATTTCGGGCCCAAGCCCATTTCAAAACCTCACTTCGAGTCCACTCCTACAACTACACTATAGTTGACTAGGAAACACATTTTCAAAAACTTTGTCTTTTCTTCAAAGCTCACTCAACACAAGTGGCACATGAAGGAAATGTAGATCTATATACATACTAACATACTCATATATGTTTAAATTAATTTGTCATAAAATTAAAGATGGAACTTATGCATGCAAACAAGTGAGCAAAATAGAGGAGAAATCATGTTCTTACATTGGATGTTTCGGTTTTATGGGCACAAAAGAAATCTCCTTTTCTTTTGTTCTTGTGCTTTCCTTTAATGGAAGAAACAAGATCCAAGTGTAGGATCTCTCCCTAAGCTTTATACCCAAAGCTAACCCTTAATTAAATTAATATTATAGGAGCTAGTACAATATTAATTTAGAAGAAAATTGAACCAAAATATTATGTAACACTTTGAATATTTCGGTTTTGTAGAGAGAAGAAGTGGAGGATTATTTTTCTCTCTAGAATTATATTTTGGATGAGTGTTAGAATGAATGATACACTAACTAAATGAAAGTAGTGTATATGAAAAAAATATAAGACAAAAACCTTTGCCTTTCTTTCTTGGAAAACCGGGTGGGAGGAGGTATTAAGGGGAGCCAATGCATGCACACATTTGTCTTCACAAGGTTTAATAGGGTTGCATGGCTACTCTTGCTTTTAATAATTATGTTTACCACTTATAATATAAACACAATGTTTAGCCTAATACTCCTCCATTTTCGGCACTTTAGTTAATATGGATTCCATATTATTTTTGTCAATTGTCAATATGTCACATGTCACATGTCACATAAATTTGTTATGTATTTTTAACATATTAAAAATCAACGTATTAATAAAAATACGTCACATACAAAAATCGACTTAGTAATTTCATAATTACTTGTACCAAAATATTTTACCATTTATAAATTACAACAGATTGTATTTATAATAATTCATTCAATTCCAATTGTTTCTTTAAACAATAATTTCATCCGAGTAATGATACAATTCGATTACTCAGACCGTATCTCATTTAATCACATTTCAATATGATACGTAAATTATACTTCCAAAATCGTCCGTCAATTTTCAAGTAATTTAATTAACTCGTAACGTTATACGATTAATTAAATAATAAATTAAGAGTGTTGCCCTATAGGTATGACCAAGGGGGTCAACTGATCACCACCGTCACACGACAGTAATGTCAAACTCTAGTCAGCCAATCATTACCGATATATGTTGACCAGTTGACAGTAAAATATTACTTCCCAATTGTATTCTTTATAATGAGACTTAAACATGTGATCATCATGATCAACAGTCGTGATCGCATTATTGTCGGAGGACACATATTCCAACAATCTCCCACTTGTCCTCGACAAGTCTGCGTCACCAATTCTCTTGTCCTATTACTATCTCCCACTCAATGCAAGGTGTCTTTCAGGTCGTACTTGCAAGTGATCATATCGAGAGTGGTTTCCTCGATCTGGAGAATAACTGATTGACCGGATTTATTTACTCTGGATACCTTCCGAGCGTGGCCACGCATTTACAGTTCATTACTCCTCGAGTGGCCCTGAGATATTGTTATAACCTTGACTAGGGGTGGACAATTCCTATCGCACTCATTCCCTTCGACTAGCCACAGCCATCATAACCCAAAATATGCCCATTTGACCCCATTTACGAAGGTCGTAGTAACACAAATCAAAGTTAATCTGAAACTGTGCCATCTTAGGAGAATAGTCTTTAGTCAAAATAATCGACTCATTTGAATACTATAGTAGCTCTCGCCACGACCAGGCTATATAAATTTGCCAGAACTCTATAAGCGGTCATTAGGCCCAACATAATGTTCCTAACAGTCTGTCTATGTGATCGACTAGTCATCTCACATGACTCTATGGCACTTGAACTTGCCATCAATCGCATCACACTCTAGTCACTTCGAGACGTCACCTCATACAAGCGACTATGGGCAAATACTATGTTAATCCGCGTTCACTTTAACGGGGTTCAATTGTCTTCACACCCCGTTTGGATGTAACAAAGTATAAGGTGAGTTAATAATAACTCAAACGACAAATGTCGACATCACACTCGGGTAGTCAATATCATATTACAACCTTGTGATGTATATCGTAAGTGTAAATACTTATTGATTGCAATAGAAGTTTAACATGCCATGTGTCCATGTGTTCAAACTTCTTATACTTGCATTTTCCTTTACATTCATGTTCTCTCTCATAGCATGAATCTTACCAAGTACACATCAAGGTTCCCAACCTTGGTGTCGGTTCTTTATCTTGAAAGAACTTCCTTGTTGATTATCACATAACGAACGAATTTGTGGTGAATAATATAACTTGTACTGATCAAGTACCCCATCCACACACAATACACTAGGTATATGTTTTGTAGAATCTTGCAACAATTGTCAAGATGATTAGCCTAGCACTTCTAACAAGTCCTAGCTTATTAGGAAGGATTAGTTGTAAGCAACTTCTTGTTCAACTAAGTGTCTTTCCACAACTTCTTATTTCTCTTTCTAGCTTGAAAGTTTTATGGTTCTCATAAATCCTTACATGTGCTCGGTTTTCATTTATAAGTGCAACCTCTTGTCATATAACTGAGCATTCTGTCAAACACCGAAATCGCTCATTGGATTCTACTTGAGAATTCCTGACGTTTCTATTACGGCTTACCAATCAATCATTATGATCTTATGCATATGATTCATAATTGGACAAGTGCATGATTATTCTAATGGCGGAAACATTAGTAACTAATAATCATGAGATCAACCTTTCTTAGGTTCTATGAACGACCATGACTGCTAATGGTAATTCCATTTTCATTCATATGAATAACCTGTGTGTATGTTGATGTGATGTGTATCTCTCAATACTAATCCAACATCCCTGATGTAATTGGATTCATCATTGTCCATTTTCATCCAGAATTGAAAACTCACATCTTCCTTTATGAAGGAAGGTATTAGCTCGTCATTCTTCAATGAGTGATGAGTTATAACCCTTTTCAAGATGATTGCTCCCACTAAATTCCATGTCTTCACATGATAATAGCCTAACTCCCACTCAATTCCAGATGTTTCGAAATTGACTTCTCAATCGGAACTTATAAAGAATTGAAATATAAATTGCATTTGCCAAGTTATTAAGATAGAACCATATATGTTCCCACCATATCCCTTCAAAATACCTATTTTGAAGTGGTCTCATCTTAACTTTATTAAAAAAAATTTTAATCTCTAACTCCCACATATCATAATGATGTGTAACAATGTCATTATTCAAATATAAATAATATTTAGAATACGTCCTTCGAAATACCCTTTCGGAAGGAGGTTTAACCATTTCATTTTCACAATGAGGTTAAGAAGTGACATTTGCTTGGTTAGTGCTTAACTTAGCTTTTGAAGATATCGGTATATCAGTTCTTGCAATTTCTAGTCATAAATCTCGTATATTAAATATACTAGAATGTTACTAGGGTTCATTTAGGCTCATAAGTAAATCTCGGTTGAAACTATAGGTCAAAATTTATCACAAAATAGTTTAAACTTAGTCAAAACTCTTATTAAGACTTTACATTAGTCATTTCTTCCAAAACTTTCTTTTGGTGTCCTCACGTAGTTTTCTCAAGAATATAGACTTTCGATTACTTCACGTGGTCTCTTTAGTCATATAGAACTTGCTTGAGACCATAGATCTCATCCATTGGGTATACTATTTAAATAGACATACCTCTATGCAAATCATTCTTCTCTTGCGTAGATCTCATTTACACAAGTACACAAGTTTAATCTCCCCTCTTGTGTTGTGTCCTCATTTTTCTCCCACTCTATCTTTAGAATAAATACACTAGAGATTCAAAGATAGCATATGAGACACAAATAATGATTTTTGAAGTATAAGGAGAACTACCTCATAGGTTGACTAATAGTTTTAGATTTTGTATGTGTACTTGGTGATTGACATACCTTTAAGAGAGTTCATAGACTCAAATTCACTTTATAAATGATCATACACAACCCTTAAGCATGTTGACATATAATGAAACCGGTCATTATATTTGTCTATTTAGATCACTTTAAGTGAATAATCTTATGTTTCTAAGAGCAAGCTTTAAATACGAATTTTAGAACATAAGGATAAAATGATAAAACGGGTGACTTGGGTTGCAAACCAAGTCACCATTATCCAAAATACAAACCATTATCCAAAATACCTTTCCATGTCGAACACGGAAACTTAAGGTTCTAAAATCCAAAACATAATTTAAAATAAGACAATGAAAAACAAAGCTCCATAAAAGCTATCCCTAGCTTCTTGATGGTTTCTCATGCTTGCTTTTATTTTCCCTTGTCTTTGCTTGGTGGAGGCCCTATTTACAATAAAAAGGGAGATACATTATCACAACTTTGCATCATAATACCATAGTTGAATTAGAAACATAAAAGAAGGATAGTCATTTACCTACTGGAGTAATCTTTCCAGCTTTGATATCACCAAGGTATTTGGAACAATTTCTTTTCCAATGTCCCATACCATTACAATAATGGCATTTATCAAGAGGACCTTTCTTGATCTTTGAAGTGCTAGCTTCACAAGTCTTAGCTTTGGTGAATGTGGGAGCTTGCTTCTTGCCCTTTCTCCCATTCTTCTTGAATTTCCCCTTACTCTTAGTGCTTATGTTAAGCACATCCTTGGGAGGGTTCACATTTAACCCCATGTCCCTCTCGGCTTGCACAAGTAACTTGTGCAATTCTTCAAGAGACACATCCTTGTCTTGCATGTTAAAATTCACCCGGAATTGAACATACGCTTTTACTTTGGACAAGGAGTGTAGAATCCTATCTACGATGAGTTCTTTGGGGATTTCAACCTTTTGAATTTTCAAGGTCTTGACAAGCTCCATGAGTTTGAGCACATGAGGGCTAACCTTTTGGCCCTCTTTGAAGTCGAGATCAAAGAATGCCGCGGCCGCCTCATATTGGACGATCCGCGGAGTTTGTGAAAACATGGTCACAAGTTTGGAGTAAATCTCATTAGCATTGCCCATTTTAAAGGCTCTCCTTTGGAGGTCCGCCTCCATCGCAAATATCAAGACATTTTTCATTGCGGCGGACTCCTTTTGGTAAGCCTCATATGCTTCCCTAGTGGCCGCGGTTGACCTAGTATTAGGTTCGGGTGGAGAGGCCTCGGTAAGGTAACGAAGCTTGTCGTCACCTTCGGCGGCTAATTTGAGTTGGGCATCCCAATCGGAAAAATTTGACCTATTCTTTTCAAGTTTACATCGATCCATGAAGGATCGGAGCCAAGACGAACTAGCGAGAGGCGTGGCATTAGGGGTTGGTGTTGCCATTTGTTATGAGAAAAAGAAGTGGTCTACAAAACAAATTAAAAGGAGTAAAACAAATGTCGTTTTAACAATAATACTCGTAAAATGTATGAATTAAACAAGTTTTATGCATTTTTCTAGTGACCTCTACCCAACTAGATAAATGATTCCAAGACCCAAACTCATATCGACTTAGGCACGGTGGGGCCGATACATCCTTTATCAATATAACTCGGTGGATTAACGTTTAATCGATTCTACTTTTAGAACTCTTGGTCGATAATATTACATTAACAATTATCTTTAGCCCAAAACACATTCGACAAGGGCACGGTGGGGCCGATACATCCCTTATCAAAAACTTTTGTTGAGTTCAATCCAAATTTCGAATAAATGTGTCCATGATCCAAACCCACATTAACTTGGGCACGGTGTGGCCGATACATCCCTTATCAACATGAATTCGGTGGATAGACATTTATCACCCACTTCCCCTACGTAACAAGGTTTGTACCCCGGTGGGGCCGAGCGCACTCCCTCGCGAAATAGGTTTTCATGGTTTCTACTATTTGGTAAGGCTATGTCTCAATTGATTGTTTTAGCGAGAGGTCATGTCAATTTATTATCTATCACGTTTTAAGTGAACTAAAGCGGTGAACTACGATAATTCTAATTGACACGGTCGATAAACTCGATAAAATGACAATGCATGTTTAGTTATGGCGATTTAGCAATGCATGTGACATAAAATAAAATGCAAGCATAAAAGTAAATAAATCCTAGTATGGCCTTTCCTAAAATAGAAAAACTATTTAACTATTACATTTCGGAAACCAACTCCATTGGTCCCTTGAACTTCGGTTGTGACACGCATCTCAAGGTAACACCGTCTTTATGTATCGCCATTCTTGAAGAAATCCGTCTTTGGGAACTCCGGAATGATTAAAATTACATAATAAATTACATAATTTCCTATTATACATATGTAACTAAAATAAAATAAATCTATTAAATTACAAAACGGTGATACGAGATCACAATAAAATTACAACCGAATCGATATTCCCATACATTCCGGGAAATACCAATTAAAATCTAAGGCCATACTAAGTAAAATTACATAATTCAAAAATTACATAAATTAAAATTATATGCTTCATTTGCGTCATTAGCCAATAAAAATGCAGCATTATAAATATGTATGAACATGCTTCATTTTATGCTAAATCGCCTTTAATTAGCCAATATCGTATATTACTCGGTTTTTACGGATTTGCGTGATTTCAACATTTTATAATCACAAAAATTACATAAATTCACATTTATGCACTAGTTAATTACCCTAACCACTTAGGACTCAAAATTTAGTCTTCACTAATAAATTGACCATAATTAACTTATATTACTAAAATTGTTCATTAATAGTCCAAAAATACAAAAATAAGCTATTAAACTTCAAATAAATCACAAAATTTCAAATAAATTCAAAATTTGAAATTTAAACTCATGAACATTCTGGAAAAATACCATGACACTCATAATGTTCAAAATCTTAGGTTAAAAATTTCGAAATTTTCCGGAAAAACAATGTTGCGGTTTATCGATTTTAACTAAAATAATCATAAAACATGAGAAAAATTATATTCATTAACTTTTAAATTTTAGATCTGAAAATGATAATAAAATGCAACATTTGATGTTTTTCCTAAGTCATAAATTATGTTTTATTAATTTTTCACTAATAATGTCACTATTTATGCTATTTTTCTTCAAAAATCCATAAATCATGCAAAAAGACTTCTTTATAGCCAATTATTTTACACACATCTTGTAAAATTGCATGTGACAACATATTAAATTTCTATGACCAGATTCGAAATTTAACTCATATTAACCTATTTTCACCTAAATCCGAATTTAATAATGAAAAATCTATTTTTCGAGCATAACAAGTCAAAAAATTATGAAAATTTACAGGTTATCTCAAAATAATATATATGACAACATATCCAAAAATCACTGGAAAATTCGAAGTATAGCAAATTTTAGACCGAAAATGACATTTTTACTCATAAAATCATATTTAAATGTCATTATTGTATAATATGAACAATAAAAATCCGTAAAATTAACCAAAATATCCTAAAACATTTTAGGACCAGAAATATTAACATGCATGAATTAATTTCGTGATATATCATAATAACACAAATTTTACAAGTTTTATATGTTATTCTTATAACTCGGAAAAACTTTTAACCGATTTGCATGCAAAAACCGTGGCTCATGATATCGATTGAAGGAAATGTAGATCTATATACATACTAACATACTCATATATGTTTAAATTAATTTGTCATAAAATTAAAGATGGAACTTATGCATGCAAACAAGTGAGCAAAATAGAGGAGAAATCATGTTCTTACATTGGATGTTTCGATTTTATGGGCACAAAAGAAATCTCCTTTTCTTTTGTTCTTGTGCTTTCCTTTAATGGAAGAAACAAGATCCAAGTGTAGGATCTCTCCCTAAGCTTTATACCCAAAGCTAACCCTTAATTAAATTAATATTATAGGAGCTAGTACAATATTAATTTAGAAGAAAATTGAACCAAAATATTATGTAACACTTTGAATATTTCGGTTTTGTAGAGAGAAGAAGTGGAGGATTATTTTTCTCTCTAGAATTATATTTTGGATGAGTGTTAGAATGAATGATACACTAACTAAATGAAAGTAGTGTATATGAAAAAAATATAAGACAAAAACCTTTGCCTTTCTTTCTTGGAAAACCGGGTGGGAGGAGGTATTAAGGGGAGCCAATGCATGCACACATTTGTCTTCACAAGGTTTAATAGGATTGCATGGCTACTCTTGCTTTTAATCATTATGTTTACCACTTATAATATAAACACAATGTTTAGCCTAATACTCCTCCATTTTCGGCACTTTAGTTAATATGGATTCCATATTATTTTTGTCAATTGTCAATATGTCACATGTCACATGTCACATAAATTTGTTATGTATTTTTAACATATTAAAAATCAACGTATTAATAAAAATACGTCACATACAAAAATCGACTTAGTAATTTCATAATTACTTGTACCAAAATATTTTACCATTTATAAATTACAACAGATTGTATTTATAATAATTCATTCAATTCCGATTGTTTCTTTAAACAATAATTTCATCCGAGTAATGATACAATTCGATTACTCAGACCGTATCTCATTTAATCACATTTCAATATGATACGTAAATTATACTTCCAAAATCGTCCGTCAATTTTCAAGTAATTTAATTAACTCGTAACGTTATACGATTAATTAAATAATCAATTAAGAGTGTTGCCCTATAGGTATGACCAAGGGGGTCAACTGATCACCACCGTCACACGACAGTAATGTCAAACTCTAGTCAGCCAATCATTACCGATATATGTTGACCAGTTGACAGTAAAATATTACTTCCCAATTGTATTCTTTATAATGAGACTTAAACATGTGATCATCATGATCAACAGTCGTGATCGCATTATTGTCGGAGGACACATATTCCAACAGCACACACCCACTTCACAAGTCAAAATATTTCTTCTCTTAGCAAGTGTGTTAGAATGGCCGATCGTGTTTTGATTAGTCATCGATCTCTTGTCCAGTTTTCAAGATGCCTGAAACAAGTGACGTGAACTTCAACCAACTTCAAGATGGTAATGATCGAATCCTAGCCGCGCTAGCCCAAATCCAAGTTACCCAAGACCAAGTGTATGATCGCCTTGACACCATCGAGGGACGAATCTACGCCGTAGAGGGGAGGTTACCTCCTCACGAAAGTGAAGTAGTGGATGACTTCGCGGATGAATCCAAGGACGAAAATCCTCACATGGGAGTGACTGTAGCTGAAAAAAGACTCCAATACTTAGAGGAGCAATTGATGTATCTAAAAGGGGATGACATTTATAGGGAGAATAATCGCAAGTATGAGGCCGTAAATTCCAAATTGCCAACCAACTTCAACATGACGGATATCCCTAAATTCAAGGGGCACGAAAACCCTTTGAACCACATCCGTGCTTTTAAGGATTACATGTCTATCAAAGGCATCAAACCCGAGATGTTCTTAAGGATCTTTCCTTCATCTCTTGATACCATCCCAAAGCAATGGTTCTACTCTTTAGAACACAAGAAGATCGCTACTTGGGAAGATGCCGCGATCGAGTTTGCTAAGCAATATGCGGATAATGCCGAGATCCAAGTTAACATGCGCACTCTAGAGGTTCTTACCCAAAATGACAAAGAAGGATTCACCGACTTTCTAAGTAGGTGGAGGAAGACTAGTACCCAACTAGTTGAACGCCCGGATGAGGCTACCCTTGTGGAAAAGTTCGTGGACAATCTCAAACCCATCTATGCCAATCATTTGAGATACCAAAACATCAAAACTTTCAAGGACTTAACCGTACTAGGGACAAGGATTGAAGATGACATCCGTAAAGGGCTCTTGTCCAAACCCGAGATGTTCTTAAGGATCTTTCCTTCATCTCTTGACACCATCCCAAAGCAATGGTTCTACTCTTTAGAACACAAGAAGATCGCTACTTGGGAAGATGCCGCGATCGAGTTTGCTAAGCAATATGCGGATAATGCCGAGATCCAAGTTAACATGCGCACTCTAGAGGTTCTTACCCAAAATGACAAAGAAGGATTCACAGACTTTCTAAGTAGGTGGAGGAAGACTAGTACCCAACTAGTTGAACGCCCGGATGAGGCTACCCTTGTGGAGAAGTTCGTGGACAATCTCAAACCCATCTATGCCAATCATTTGAGATACCAAAACATCAAAACTTTCAAGGACTTAACCGTACTAGGGACAAGGATTGAAGATGACATCCGTAAAGGGCTCTTGTCCAAAACGGTAGGTCGAGGATACCAAGGCTCAACGAGTCGTTCATACGGCTCTACTAGCAAGACCGATGAAGTTAACCTTCTCGAGCCATCCAAGAAAAGTACCCCACCAAGGAAATTCACGAATCTTGGGGATACTTACTCCAACGCTCTTAAGAGGTTAATGAAATAAGGCAAACTCCAACCCATAGGACCTACTCCCGAACCCGAAAAGAAATCTAAATTCTGGGACGAGAACTCGTACTGTGAATACCATAGGGGCAAGGGGCATGACACAGAAAAATGCTACAAATTGAAGAATGTGCTTCAAGACATGATCGAGGATGGTCGACTACCAATACCGTCGGGAGGTAAACCCAACAACACTCAGAACCCTCTTGGGATTCTAGTGATCACAAGTGAAGAATCTACCTTAGATTGTTCACACCTCATTTCTCCAATTGAAGATGAGATCTGTGCAATCGAGAATGAAGGGTTCTACTCTACTATCTCTCCTACCATTTCCGACTTCATCACATGGGCAAGGAGTGTGGATAGACAAGTTTGGGAATTGGAAAATGCGGTGACAACTTTACATGACCCCAACGCGACACCTAAGGAGCATGTGCCACTAATCTTCTCTCAAAATGCTACTATGCAAGAAATAGTTATCGTGGTTGATAAGCTAGTCGACCAAATCACGCAATTAGAGGATGAAATCATGAGAGTGAGGGAACTAGCTACAATCAATGGAGTTTGGGCCGATGATGATGAGGACGAGTATCTCATTGAAAACTCCCTAGTCAAAGAAATAGTCCAAAATGGTGAAGACCAAGATGTGGACCACCTAACTCGTTCGGGGCGTCCATATCAAAACACTACTCAAAACGGTCCAACCAACGTTTTCACACCAAATGACAACGAAGATGACTCCACTGATCATTTGCTCAAGCAATTACAGAAGACAAAGGCTGATCTTTCAGTCTGGCAACTAGTAGCAAGCTCATTCCCACATCGCCAAGCTCTACTGCAAGCCTTGGCCAAACTAAATGTAGCACATAACTCCACACCCGATGTAACGCCCCGTAAATTTCGGACCGTTAATATATTTCAGAAATAATTTATTAATCAAAATAAAAGTGATAATTAAGTATTTAAAGTAAAAATAATTTAAAGAAATATAATTTTATTATATTTTGAAGAAAAGTATTTATTTTGATAGTTTTGAAATGTTTAAAAATAGTTTAAACCGTGTAAAATCTTTTATTTTGAATTAAGGGCGTATCGGGGGGGAAAATGACAATTCGTTTGAACGTTGGGTAAACGAATTTGGAAATGGGTCGAATGAATACTCAATTTTATTGTAATCTCGTGTTTAAAGACTTTGGACTTGACGGAATTTGCATTTGACTTATGGATTTAATTATTATTGAAACGAGTCAAAACCGACTCGTTAAAAATCCCGACTAAAAATTCCGTACGTACTTTTCCTCCTTTCTTTCTTCTCTCACGCGTGACAACCCCTTTCCCCTTATTCTTTTTTCTGATTTCTTTGTTCTCTCATCATCATCATCAACATCAAACCTTACAAAACACCATTTTTCTTCTTTTCAAGCTATTTTGGCCATAATTTCTTCGTTACTAGTCCGTTTTTCGCATAATTTACCTTTCCGGAATCCTCTCGCCGCGATCTACAACTTGGTATAATTTAATTTCAGTTTTCATTAAGTTGTTTTAAGACAAAATTTCGGAAATTCGGTATATATGTTTAATTATTGTGTTTTAATTGTTTATTTAGGTGAAGAATTGGAAGACGAGTTTGGGGACTCGTATATTGTAGAGGATAGCGGTTAGTTGTGGTTAGGGTTTCGGTTTTGAGGACTAATTGCTCATTTTCTAGCTTAAGGTAACATATTTCGAGCTACTCGACGAATTATCGTCACATGTTTTTGATTTTTGTATGTTTGGTGAATTTTTGTTTGGGTAGTAATTTTTCACATGTTAAACTTAGTTGCATGCAAGCTTAATTTGTGCCTTTTGGTAGTTTAAATTATCAAAATTGAATTGGGGACGATTAATTAATTTTCAGACGGTCTTATAATGTATAAAAATGAAAAAAAAAAGAGAGAAATGGTCCGGAAATGGGCCCGGCAGCAGCCGGCAGGCCGTGGCAGGCCCGTGGTAGGCCCACGGCTAGCCCATGGTTGGGCCGGGTCGGTCCGTGCTTGTTTCGCGGGTTTTCGTGCAATCTTGGTCTTTCCGGGTTAATGAATATTAGAATAGTATAAGTAACAAAAGGGTAGTAATTTGAATTGAAGCATACTAGTAACAAATATTATGTTAACGGAAAAATTGTGCTTATATTAATAGTTATCACATGTTAGGATAGTTTACAAAATGAAATTGTAATTAATAGGCTCAAAATGAATTTTATAGCTATAATTGTAATGCTTTGTTGATTGTGCCGAAAACTGAGCCTTAGTCCCTTTGACTGATGCGATGTCAGTTAATTGAGTGATTGGTCAGCCGCAATTTGACCGTACACTGTCGCAGGTGGGGTTGCGGGTAAAAATTCGGTTGAATGAATTAGATAATCGGCCTTTTCTTGTTTTAGGCCATTTATTATATCTCTATTTCACATGTGTAATTAATTGAATTTAAATAGCTTCTTATTTAGTTAGTTGAATTTTAATAGCTTCTTATTTTGTAGAAATGGCCCTAGTTTCCCCTAAAGCCTTTTATATTGTTATAATTGCTAGGATTGGAAATTAGTATTGAATACTTATTGAGGAACTGTTGGGATTGTATGCTGTAAATAGACATTTATATAGCTTTCACATGATAGAATGTTAGAATTTATGTTGGTAAGTAGGACTTTTTGCCCTCTTAAGGTTAAGTGGGTGTCTTACTTGACTTATGTGGTGAGTCTTGAGTGGTGTGGGCTAAAATATTCAAGCTGGGACTAGCTGTGACTAGGTCCTAGGTGAGTATTTCGGCCTTCATCATAGATAGGTCTTTATAGTCTCGACAGTATATGTTCACCGCTTGATAGCCTTTGTGTTCGACTAGTGGATGTTTATCCAAGTTGGGGCATGACCTCGGGTACTAATTTTGATAGTATGGGGTCGACTTAAGTACTAGCCGACCCTTCGGTGGTGTCCTTAGGGTACTCACTTCACTTCGTTTTAAAAAAAGTTGTGAGTCTTGGGTGCGGTGGTGTGTATCCGCATGTCTAGGTCTCTTGTGATTTTAGGCTAGGGTTGTGTTGTCTCTTGGCCATGTTTTCTTAATAGTAACATTGAGCCAAGATACCGGTTCGATTACCTTCCCTACCTCGTGGTATAGACTTGAGTTACAAAGTGACTATTGACCGTACTAAGAACTTATGCCTGTCTTTGATATATTGCCCTTTCTTGTATGGTGATTTTATGAACTGTAATAGGTGAGATGTAAGCCGGATTCTGATTGATAAAGTTTGGATTACTATTTGTTATCCGATTCACATGATAGTTTATTTTGGTCGGTTAGGGGTCATTTGTTAGAATACATGATAAGTAAATGGTTTATCAAATTGTTTACATGTTACACTACATGTTACATTAATTTTGACGATTCGTGGCTGGGAGGACTCGAAGTTACTCCCCACTGAATTGTGGCTTTCGTGTTTGTATAAAATGCGATTGTGAGTTGTTGATGCTTAGTTGGGGTCACAGACGGCTAGTGAGCAAGGAACCTTGGACCTAGTTTTGGCTATTCTATTAGTAACCTTTTACACTTTTGGTTTGTATATTATTTGAAGGGACATATGTCTCCCTTTTCTATTTTTGGTTTGTATCCTTATATTTCCGCGTCTTTAGTTATGTATGTAAATTAGTTTATCAGTTGTTGCAGGGTTTTTGACACTCTTCTTGAGTTGGAATTGGTTGTGAATGGTTTAGTTAGAAAATTTTTGAAATTGCAGGTTTTTGGACTAGTTGAACCATTTACAAACATATCCTACCAGTTTTATTTTGTAGAATTTACGTATATAATTAAGGCTAAATTCAAGGGTGTCACAGTTGGTATCAGAGCCTATTGCTCCCGATGCACGTTTGTGCACCCCACTTAGAAATCACTTGACCTTAAAATAACAAACTTGAGAGAAGGGTAGGATGGGTAGAATTAGGATTTTATGTGGTAGTCTGTTTATGATTGCTAATTGTTAGGTTTGTTGATTGTTAGTTATTAGTTTTGGTGCCACTAAAGGTTGGTTATGCCAAATGTAGAATGCTTCCACTTTCTTGATATTTCTTTTCGTATTCAGTGTATCTTACCTTAATCTTCCATTTTCGTTGGTCATTCGTCTTTCAAATTCCTCTTATCTCGCCTAGGTAACTATCTTTCAATTCTTTCTCCCGTTTCATCTTAGGTTCGTCTTCTTCTTATAATAAAGTCCATGTGGACACTTTCCTTTTATACCGCAGGATAGTTCCCTTGTCCAAGAGAACCCAGTTTTGAGAGAATGTAACTTTGGAGGGCGTGAACGAGTTGAGAAATTGATTGGTTAAGGTTTGAGTGGTATAGGAGAATATAACTTGGGATCCTTTGGTTAATCTTGTTAGTTGTGCTTAATGTGAGAGTTTAGTGAGTTGAGAAAATACCTTGGGATTTATGTCTATAGAGAGCTTGTTTGTTATAGATGATTCAGTATGGGTACTAACTTAGAACATAGGATGGAATGAACCTAAGCTACTCCATTTGAGAGTCTCGATATTTCTTGTGGAGAATTAAAGGTATGATAGTTAACCCTAATCCTTGTGGGCCTTGAAAGGAATACAATAGGACATTGATGCTGATTAATGGATTGGTATTGTACTTCAGAATTAGTTAGTTGTTAAACCTTTTAAGTTGACCAAATCTAGTATAGAGTAGCCCTTGTTGACCTTATAAAACATATCTGAATTTGGGAATTTTGGTGGAATGTTGTTCGATATAGTTCGTGAGTTCAAGGATGTGATTCCAATTTATGGTACCGGAAACTAGAAGTATTAAGTGGTGAGATGATGTAGTAGACATTTAGGGCTTTGTTGAGCACCTTAGTGAAGTAACCTTATCATATCGATCATAAGCTTTGATGAGTGTTTAGTAAGCGGTAACCCTTTCATTGTGCCGCTTCTATTCTCCTTTCCTTCTCTTTAACGATCGTTGAACCTTGTCTTTATGCTAAATTTTACGTATCTTCTTCTTTCCCGAGATATCTTCTTAACTCGAATACCTCTTATTTTTGTCAACCGTTATTTTTACGGTCTGACTCCTTAGTTTCCTAACTTGTCGGATGCATGCACCCTTTGAGAAATGATTCTTGTTACTCTATTCCGTTATCACTCCTTACCTCCTTAGTATAGTTGGTACCCTGTTGACCATGTTTACAGAGTTTGTAAGATGTGATTTGAAGATATAGGTTTGACTAAGTAGCCGAGTTTGGGTTGGGCTTCCATAATCAATTTGGAGATGAGGGTTTGATAGTGTATATGTTATCATGTGGGAAATGTTAAATGTGGGATTATTTGTTGGTTTTAAAGGGTGATATTGATTACTACTTGAAGTATGTTATGAGAGTGAGAGTAAGCTACATTGTTGGGAAGTCTTAGCACTTGTTTTGGTAACTAGAAAGGGTAATGGTATGGATGACACCAATTGTTAGGCTAAGGAACCTAATTTCAATTTATGGTTTTAGAAACTCTGAGGTGATAAAGTGTTGTTACAATTATGACCTTGTACCTTGAGAATTTGATGGTAAGTAAGTTTAGGATATCAAATTTGAAAGAATACTCCTTGGGGATGTTGATGACCAGAATGGTTTGGTGATGTGATTTGGCATTCTAGTTGACTCTTGAGAGTTATTGAGTTTAGAGAGACTTAGTGTTGAGAAGAATTTGTTAATCCTATAGTTTTATAGACCTTGAGGTCGCATTGAGTGCTTGAGATGATGAGACAATGTTGGAGCTGGGTGTAGTTCTGCTTTTGAGAATCCTTAATAAGTAAAAGGATAGAGAAACTTGAGATCCTATTGATTTTTCATAATTTGAGGTTGGTATGTTACTACCTTGTATTGAAATGAGAACCTTGTGGAATTTTTGAGGAACCTTCTCTTGGAGTTTAGAGCATGGTATTGGGACTCTTGATTGAAGGTTTACTCTTTGAGGAACCCATAGTTGACACTAGTGGGATACAAATACAGCTTTGTTGGAAGTCTTGACCTTAGGCTTGTGAAAGTCGTTTCGGGATGTTTGAGAATTTGGAGCGTTGAGATCACACTTATAGTGAAATATCTTGTTCCAGGGAATATGTTAGGAAGAAGTAACATAAGCGATTGAGGAGACTCTTGGGAGTGATGTTGTTATTGGAGATATGAGTGTCTGGCGTTTCCTTGGTGTCTAATCTCCCTTCTTCCTTGATCATGAGCGTTACCGCTCATATCTCTCTTCCTTACATCATCATACTCCTCTCGTAAGTTTGATGTTGGTAACCTATGAAACTCTATCTTTGACATCCTTGTAATTATGACTTCAATTCTTACCCCATAAAATTCATCGTAGTTCTTTTTGATTAGTTAAGCTTGAATCCTTTTAGCATACCTGCTCCTATGAGGTCTAAGTTACTTTTCACTTCGGGGAATTTCTAAATATTTCAAGCTACCAGTTTCGATTCATTCTTGAAAGTTTATGTCACTTCTGCAAACCTAACCTATTTTTAAGGATTTGAAAATGAAATTTTGATTTATTTCCGTAAGGTATTTCTTTTTCTTACTTTTGTTCCGAGTTTCTAAGCCTTGTATAATCATATTTAGTAAAGATAGTATTCTTACTATAGAATATTAAACTGAAAGTTTGAAAATGCTTTTATGGTTTTCAATGGTTTTAACATTAGTGAATGTTAAATCTCGTTGTTGGTGACGTCCCAATAATGGGTTTTCTCATTTATTGGTGAAGAAGTATTTTTATATCTTGATATGAATATGGATGTTCTTGTCTGATCAACAAGAGTATCACCGTTTCATTGAAAAGATACCTATATTTTCTTATAACTATAATTTCTCCTTCTAAGTTTCGAGGACGAAACTTTTTAAAAGGAGGGGTGATTGTAACGCCCCGTAAATTTCGGACCGTTAATATATTTTGAAAATAATTAATTAATCAAAATAAAAGTGATAATTAAGTATTTAAAGTAAAAATAATTTAAAGAAATATAATTTTATTATATTTTGAAGAAAAGTATTTATTTTGATAGTTTTGAAATGTTTAAAAATAGTTTAAACCGTGTAAAATCTTTTATTTTGAATTAAGGGCGTATCGGGGGGGAAAATGACAATTCGTTTGAACGTTGGGTAAACGAATTTGGAAATGGGTCGAATGAATACTCAATTTTATTGTAATCTCGTGTTTAAAGACTTTGGACTTGACGGAATTTGCATTTGACTTATGGATTTAATTATTATTGAAACGAGTCAAAACCGACTCGTTAAAAATCCCGACTAAAAATTCCGTACGTACTTTTCCTCCTTTCTTTCTTCTCTCACGCGTGACAACCCCTTTCCCCTTATTCTTTTTTCTGATTTCTTTGTTCTCTCATCATCATCATCAACATCAAACCTTACAAAACACCATTTTTCTTCTTTTCAAGCTATTTTGGCCATAATTTCTTCGTTACTAGTCCGTTTTTCGCATAATTTACCTTTCCGGAATCCTCTCGCCGCGATCTACAACTTGGTATAATTTAATTTCAGTTTTCATTAAGTTGTTTTAAGACAAAATTTCGGAAATTCGGTATATATGTTTAATTATTGTGTTTTAATTGTTTATTTAGGTGAAGAATTGGAAGACGAGTTTGGGGACTCGTATATTGTAGAGGATAGCGGTTAGTTGTGGTTAGGGTTTCGGTTTTGAGGACTAATTGCTCATTTTCTAGCTTAAGGTAACATATTTCGAGCTACTCGACGAATTATCGTCACATGTTTTTGATTTTTGTATGTTTGGTGAATTTTTGTTTGGGTAGTAATTTTTCACATGTTAAACTTAGTTGCATGCAAGCTTAATTTGTGCCTTTTGGTAGTTTAAATTATCAAAATTGAATTGGGGACGATTAATTAATTTTCAGACGGTCTTATAATGTATAAAAATGAAAAAAAAAAGAGGAGAAATGGTCCGGCAGCGGGCCCGGCAGCAGCCGGCAGGCCGTGGCAGGCCCGTGGTAGGCCCACGGCTAGCCCATGGTTGGGCCGGGTCGGTCCGTGCTTGTTTCGCGGGTTTTCGTGCAATCTTGGTCTTTCCGGGTTAATGAATATTAGAATAGTATAAGTAACAAAAGGGTAGTAATTTGAATTGAAGCATACTAGTAACAAATATTATGTTAACGGAAAAATTGTGCTTATATTAATAGTTATCACATGTTAGGATAGTTTACAAAATGAAATTGTAATTAATAGGCTCAAAATGAATTTTATAGCTATAATTGTAATGCTTTGTTGATTGTGCCGAAAACTGAGCCTTAGTCCCTTTGACTGATGCGATGTCAGTTAATTGAGTGATTGGTCAGCCGCAATTTGACCCGTACCTGTCGCAGGGCTGGGGTTGCGGGTAAAAATTCGGTTGAATGAATTAGATAATCGGCCTTTTCTTGTTTTAGGCCATTTATTATATCTCTATTTCACATGTGTAATTAATTGAATTTAAATAGCTTCTTATTTAGTTAGTTGAATTTTAATAGCTTCTTATTTTGTAGAAATGGCCCTAGTTTCCCCTAAAGCCTTTTATATTGTTATAATTGCTAGGATTGGAAATTAGTATTGAATACTTATTGAGGAACTGTTGGGATTGTATCTTTGTAAATAGACATTTATATAGCTTTCACATGATAGAATGTTAGAATTTATGTTGGTAAGTAGGACTTTTTGCCCTCTTAAGGTTAAGTGGGTGTCTTACTTGACTTATGTGGTGAGTCTTGAGTGGTGTGGGCTAAAATATTCAAGCTGGGACTAGCTGTGACTAGGTCCTAGGTGAGTATTTCGGCCTTCATCATAGATAGGTCTTTATAGTCTCTGACGAGTATATGTTCACTGCTTGATAGCCTTTGTGTTCCTGACTAGTGGATGTTTATCCAAGTTGGGGCATGACCTCAGGTACTAATTTTGATAGTATGGGGTCAGCTTAAGTACTAGCCGACCCTTCGGTGGTGTCCTTAGGGTACTCACTTCACTTCGTTTTAAAAAAAGTTGTGAGTCTTGGGTGCGGTGGTGTGTATCCGCATGTCTAGGTCTGCGCAGATTTTAGGCTAGGGTTGTGTTGTCTCTTGGCCATGTTTTCTTAATAGTAACCGCTGAGCCAAGATACCGGTTCGATTACCTTCCCTACCTCGTGGTATAGACTTGAGTTACAAAGTGACTATTGACCGTACTAAGAACTTATGCCTGTCTTTGATATATTGCCCTTTCTTGTATGGTGATTTTATGAACTGTAATAGGTGAGATGTAAGCGGTTCTGATTGATAAAGTTTGGATTACTATTTGTTATCTGATTCACATGATAGTTTATTTTGGTCAGTTAGGGGTCATTTGTTAGAATACATGATAAGTAAATGGTTTATCAAATTGTTTACATGTTACACTACATGTTACATTAATTTTGACGATTCGTGGCTGGGAGGACTCGAAGTTACTCCCCACTGAATTGTGGCTTTCGTGTTTGTATAAAATGCGATTGACAGGTTGTTGATGCTTAGTTGGGGTCACAGACGGCTAGTGAGCAAGGAACCTTGGACCTAGTTTTGGCTATTCTATTAGTAACCTTTTACACTTTTGGTTTGTATATTATTTGAAGGGACATATGTCTCCCTTTTCTATTTTTGGTTTGTATCCTTATATTTCCGCGTCTTTAGTTATGTATGTAAATTAGTTTATCAGTTGTTGCAGGGTTTTTGACACTCTTCTTGAGTTGGAATTGGTTGTGAATGGTTTAGTTAGAAAATTTTTGAAATTGCAGGTTTTTGGACTAGTTGAACCATTTACAAACATATCCTACCAGTTTTATTTTGTAGAATTTACGTATATAATTAAGGCTAAATTCAAGGGTGTCACACCCGAAGATGTAGTCAACTTGGTCTTCCAAGAATCACCGAAGCTAAGTAATCCTATTACTTTCTCAGACGAAGATTTGCCACCTTTTGGCGCTAGTCACAACTTGTCTCTTTACATCACCGTCATTTGTCTAAAGAATAATGTGCCAATGACCTTGGTTGATGATGGCTCCGCGGTCCACGTCATACCCCTCAAAACGGCATACAAATTAGGCATGAAAGAGCCGGATTGGACCCCTACCAATCAAGGTATTCACGCATATGATGGTACACGACGAAAGGTAGTAGGACTCGTTAACCTAACCGTAGCCACATGGCCAATCGAGCGAAAGGTTAACTTCCAAATAGTGGACATTGAAGCTTCCTTCAACATACTTATAGGAAGACCTTGGATTCACGCTTCCAAAGCGGTGACATCTACCCTTCATCAAAAGATCAAGATTCCACTAAATGGCAAAGTGGTGACGATCACTTCGTCACCTATCAAGGCGATAATCGAAAAGAAGTCGAACAATCAAGTCCTTGTAGATCCAGTATATGAACTTGGGGGCTTCAAAAGCATAAGTGTCATAGAAAGCGACTTGGCACCCTTATACTACGATCCCTACTCCAACTTGGTGGTCAACCATATACTCAAAACCCAGGGATACTTCCTTGGAATGCCTTTAAACCCCATCCGAAGAAACACCTTCGCACACTACAAGGAAGGCAACTAAAAAAGGATACCACTTGGGCTAGGGTACAAGCCCACTAAAGAGGAAGTTCTCGAGATGCTTGCTCAAGTTCAAAACCGTAAGTACGTAGGAGTCCAAATGCGACCATACTTCCCTACTCTAAACGGATACTTTGTTAGGGAAGGAGATCAATAACTCTTTCACGGATTTCCCGTGCCTTGGCATTATCTCGATAGGAAGCTAGCCGGAATCGAGATCTTTCCCGATTGCTACTTCATTCCTCCAGAAACGGTTCTTACCGTCAAAACCCGTCATGCACCTTGCTTAGACGAATAAGATGTTAGCCTATTGTTCGGAGAGGATCGATTTGTTAGAGCCGCGCAGGATGAGATCATTACCATGATACTTCAAGACGATCACTTCAACCCCACCGCGTTAATCACAGAAACAAACGCGAACCAGCAGAAAGGATGGAGAAAATCAATCAAGTGGACCAACAATCAAGGAAGACTCTTCAAGCTCACCACTGGAGAAGGAGAGATGTTCAAAGGAGAACCAGAAGACGATGAATTCGAGTCAGAGTCTAGAGAAGTCACTAAAGAGTATCCTCCTGTCGTCATCCCCATTCCCTTTGTTTCTCCTAGCTTAGCCTTAAATAGTAACAGTAGTTCGGGAAATGTCCCAACAACTCTCCCTTTGCCGCCACTGACCACAGATCAGATGGCTTCTTTGTTTCAACTTTTCTCAAACTTTAATATGAATAAATCAGGTTCTGCTTACTCTTTGCGTTATCTTGAGTGCAATTCTGTTTACGATGATACTGAGGATGACCCAGACCCAGACTCGATTGAGATACCTCCCTACGTAGCCAAAGAAATACTACAGGAAGGGGAAAGGGGACCAGTAATAGAGAACACCGAACCCATCAATGTAGGAACCGAACTAGAACCCCATGAACTTAGGATATGGACTACCTTGAGCTCTACCGAAAGGACCGACTTCATAGACCTCCTACACGAATTCAAAGACGTTTTCGCATGGTCCTACAAAGACATGCCAGGGATCGACAGAGATATTGCCGAACATAGAATCCCGATTAAGCCAGGTTTCAAACCTGTAAGATAAGCAATTCAAGGCCGGGTTCATCAAAGTTTCCGAGTATTCTGACTGGGTAGCCAACATAGTAACTGTACCAA
Source organism: Silene latifolia (assembly GCF_048544455.1). NCBI lineage: Eukaryota > Viridiplantae > Streptophyta > Magnoliopsida > Caryophyllales > Caryophyllaceae > Silene > Silene latifolia. Next base: position 47,838,587 of record NC_133532.1, on the reverse strand, counting down.
AAAAGGATGGGAGAATCCGTGTTTGTGTTGATTTTAGGGACTTAAACAAAGCAAGTCCTAAAGATGACTTCCCTCTACCTCACATCGACATATTGGTGGACAATACTGCAGATCACGCATTACTATCCTTCATGGATGGATATGCGAGTTATAACCAAATCAAGATGGCCTTAGAAGACATGCATAAGACCGCCTTCGTCACTCAATGGGGAACCTATTGCTATACGGTAATGCCATTTGGGTTAATCAACGCCGGAGCTACATATCAACGCACCGCAACTATACTCTTACATGACATGATGCACAAAGAAGTTGAAGTATACGTAGACGACATGATTGTCAAGTCCAAGGATAGAGAGGGACATATTGCGAACCTTCGCAAATTCTTCGCAAGACTACGAAAGTACAACATGAGGCTCAATCCTCAGAAATGCGCATTCGGAGTAACATCTGGTAAACTCCTGGGATACGTCGTTAGCCAACGAGGTATAGAAATAGACCCTTCCAAGATCAAGGCTCTGATCGAAATGCCACAACCTCAAACAGAAAAAGAAGTCAGAGGATTCCTAGGCAAAGTGCAATATATAAGTCGATTCATATCGAAACTCACCATGATTTGCGAGCTTATCTTCAAGAAGCTCAAGAAAACGGATCATACCATGTGGGATGATGACTGTCAAAAGGCATTTGACCAAATCAAAGAGATATTAGCTAAACCACCAGTGCTCATGCCACCTCAACGAGATCAACCTCTTGGTTTATATCTCACAGTGACCGAAACAGCCATGGGTGCCATGTTAGCTCAAACCGTAGGAACGGAAGAAAAGGGCTATCTACTACCTTAGTAAGAAATTCTTGGGAGTACGAATGCAAATACTCACAACTCGAAAAGACATGCCTCGCTCTTGTGTGGGCAACGAAGAAGCTACGCCACTACATGCTTAACTACTCCGTCAAAATATACTCCAAAATGGACCCAGTCAAATACCTCTTCGAAAAACCCGTCCTCAACGGACGCTTAGCAAGATGGACTTTGTTGCTCTCGGAGTTCGATCTCAAATACGTGCCTCTGAAAGTTATAAAAGGGCGCGCCGTTGCCGAATTCTTCACAGAAAATCCCATCCATGATGCACAAACAATAGATACTTGGTCATTTCCAGACGCGGATATACTCCAAACTGACGTAGAATTCTGGGACCTTTACTTTGATGGAGCATCAAACTTAAGAGGATTTGGAATATGAGTGTTGCTCATTTCTCCTGAAGGCGAGCATACACCAATCTCTGTCAAACTCGACTTCGAGGTGACAAACAATGCTGCAGAATACGAAGCTTGTCTCATTGGACTACAAGCGGCAGTGAGCTTAGGCATCAAGAACCTCCGAGTACATGGGGATTCATCCCTTATCATCAATCAAGTTACGGGATCTTGGAAAATCCGAAGCGAAAGCCTAGCACCTTATCAAGCCAGAATAGACCAAGTTGGCCAATTCTTCGATCACGTGACCTATCTACACCTACCTCGGGAAGAAAATCAATTTGCAGATGCTCTTGCAAAACTCGCATCTTTGATTAATATGCCAGATGACATGGTGGAAATGCCTTTATGCATCGAACGACGGTCAGAGCCAGCTTATGTCCACCAAATAACCGACGAAGAGGAAATCGCGCAAGAACCATGGTTCCAAGCAATCCTAAATTTCAAGCTCAACGGCACCTATCCACCAGATATGGACAAAAGAGGACAACGTGCTATACGCCTACTCGCTTCCCAATACATTCTCATGCAATGAGAGTTATACAAAAGAACACCTCTTGGTGTAATCCTACGTTGCCTTGATCATTCACAGGCATGGAAAGTGATGGAAGAAGTCCATGATGGAGAATGCGGTCCTCACATGAGTGGGCCCATGATGGCAAAGAAAATCACACGTTTGGGGTATTACTGGACCACAATGGAATCCGATTGCATCAAATATGTAAGACATTGCCACAATTGCCAGATCTTCGGGAATGTGCAACACGTCCCTTCTTCATTGCTCTATACGATGACATCTCCTTGGCCATTTTCTGCCTGGGGAATTGATATAATCGGGAAGATAACCCCAGCCGGAACAGGAGGTCACTGTTTCATCCTAGTGGCAATCGACTATTTCACCAAATGGGTAGAAGCGGCTTCCTACACTAGTCTCACGGCTAAAAATGTAGCAAAGTTCATACAAAACAACATCATCTGTCGATACGGTTGCCCACATGAGATCATTAGTGATAATGGATCCCATTTCCAAGCTGAGACTGAGCAATTGCTAGCCAAATACAAAATTAGGCATCACCACTCTTCGCCCTATAGACCACAGACTAATGGCGCGGTAGAGGCAGCAAACAAGAACGTTGTCAGAATTCTCAAGAAAATGATTGACAACTATCGAGATTGGCCAAGCAAGATACCCTTTGCTTTGTGGGGATATAACACGTCTGTTAGGATGCCCACTAGGGCCACTCCTTTCTATTTGACCTACGACATGGAAGCTGTACAACCAGTCGAGCTAGAGATTCCATCCTTGCGTATCTTACTCGAAAGTCAAATCCCAGAAGCCGATTGGAAGAGGGATAGATATGAAGAACTCATCCTCCTGGATGAACGTAGGCTACGCGCCTTGCATAATGTCCAAACGTATCAAGCACGTATCCAACGAGCCTTCAACAAAAGGGTTAAGCCAAGGAACATCAAGGAAGGAGACTTAGTACTCAAGTCGGTTAGAGCTCTTTTACCTGTCGATCCACGGGGAAAATTCAAACCTAATTGGGCCGGACTATTTCTAGTCAAATCCATACTTCCAGAGGGTGCGGTTAGAATCACAGACCTAGATGGGAATGAATTTTCCAATTCGACAAACCTCGACCAACTAAAACGGTATTATGCCTAGAATAGGAACAAAAACGCGCCTCGCGTAACCTCTCGTGTCGCTCTTGTGGCACTAAATAAACGGCCCCTGGCCAAGCTGAAATAAGCTAGTGTCACTTTGCTCTTGCACTTTGACAAACTTGTCATCCTCATATCATCAAATAAACTAAATTCGCACCTTCAGAGTAAGTAAAAAAAGCTCATGCTCATTTTCTAAGTTCATTACAAGCTCTTGCTTAGAATAATTATTCTTTTACATTTACTCGAACTACGCGCAAGGGTTTGATTTCATTTTTCTAAATGAATACGTAGGCAATCCTTCACGGGATACAACCCATTATTTCAAAAATGTAAATAGAAGGAAATTTGCATTGCATTTGGAATTCGACAAGAATAACAAATAGAAAATCACAACGGTTTCATAACCATTTAACCTTTTTATTTCATTCATTTCTAATAATAATACGTTACATAATAAAAATAGAAATAGGCTAGGATTCTAAAAACCCCACCTTTTTATTACAACAATAATAATAATAATAAATAATAATAAAGACTTGGGCTATTCCTCCATCTTCCCTTTGCCCTTGTCATTCTTGTCATATTTCTTGTCACGACCTCGAGCCGGACGCTCTTGCGCCACTTCGGACCTAATCACCAACGGTCTTTCTCGAGGCCTAGACTTCCCATTTTTGCCAATCACTTTATCCACGACAAAAGAGGTCTTCGGTTTCTTCGAAGGATGAACAACTCGAAACCCGGCTTCTTCCTCTCCCTCAGTCAGATGCTTCTTTTTCTCCTTTTCCACCTCGCGCACCTTGTAGTCAACGGGCTCGCGCTTCCTCAATCTCTCGCGCTCCTCCGGAGTAGTAGCTTTCCTCCATCGCAAATAGGAATCCGACACCCACAAGGCATTAGCAGAAGAGTTCAGGAACCACACATTTCTTTGGGCCCATTTAATGGCCCAATCCCTTCGACTCTCAGTAGTAAGCGCCACGGCAGTCTGCGGGACAGTGTCAAGCTTCGGGATCATCTGCTTTAGTCCAACCTGTCTCATCAGCCTTTCCGGGAAGATGCACACCATGAATTCCAAGCCGGGAATGCGCACAGATCGAGTAGGATCCAAGGAAGACACTCCAGTGACATATTTGAGTTGCCACCATGGCACAATCCACCTAATCAAGGGTCCATCATCACTCTTCAATTTATTTTCCCAGTAATTGCAAACTCGAGTGAAGTCCACCATGTAAAGCCTGGTCCTCATTGCAATCGAACGAGCATGGTAAGAAGGAACATGAACTGGGGGCTCGATCAATCGAAGACGCTCCATAAGCCAAACCTACCAAAAGCAGGTATTAGACAACAAAAAAAAACGAAAAAAAAGAAAAAGAAAAAAAGAAAAAAAAGAGAAAGAAAAAAAAGAAGAGAAAAAAAAAGAAGAAAAAGAAAGAACGAAAAAAAGAGAAAAAAAAAACGAAAAAAAAAAGAAAAGAAGGAAATGTTCTTTTACCTGCAAGATAATGGGACTTCCCAAGTTCGGTAGGTCACGATTGGCTTTCCTATTGTCCAAGCCCAACAGGATCTCTCCTAAGCATAAACAAGCCGGGCTCCTGCGCAGCTCCATTTCTTCAACTAGGCTCAGAAGGCGGGGATCACCTCTCAAGTCTTCATCAACATGCCCTTGAAGGACATACACATGCAACAAGCAAAACCCGAAAGCCCTTCGCCTAGTAACATAAGAAACGGTGGGGTCGGCCCTGTTAATAAATCGGTCAGTGAAGTCCACCATTCGTACTCCCTTCGAGGTCACTAAACGGTCAACCTCAAGCCTAGTCAACCCGAGCAAGTCTCTAAATTTTCTCTTATACTCTTGCGAAGTAGAAGAAATGGTAGGCAAGTGTTCTGGGTCCCACCCACCAATCGCAGCAATTTCTTCAGGAAATGGGCAAATGTCACCCTCAGGGAACGCGAAAACATGATAATTCGGGTCCCAGTAATCAAGACAAACATCTAAAAATGGTTTGAAAACCTTGATAAGCTTCAAACTCAACAAAGATCCAAGATTATAGGCGCCCATGTCGTGTTTCTCCATGTTGGAAAATTCGTTGGTCCATTATTTTAGGAGAATCTCCAAAGTATTCATGATGAGTGCTTGTATTGAGAGTTTTATGTGATAAGACGAAGAAGAGACGGAAGAATTGTGTGAATAAAAGCTCTATCGACGTCTCTATTTATACTAAATTCTGTTTCCTAAAATCTGCCAGAGCAGACGCACTTGGGAACAGGCGCAGCACCTGCTGCACCTCTTCAAAGGGACGCAGCTCATGCTGCGCCTCTTCCTCAGCAATGTCTCTGTGATTTTCCACGTGGGATCTTTCCTAATTTCCGTAACGAATAATTTCCTATTCTTACGGGTTATTATTTTGGTAAATACGTGGAAATTGCCATATTCCGAGTTTCCTAGTTCCGCAGACACGCATTTCGAGGCGATATCACCATCTTCGTCATTTTATCACACTTGTATATTTTCATTTTAGGAAATAATTGTTTTTTTAGGAAATAATTTTCATTTTAATTCATTTATTTTTAGGAAATAATTTTCATTAATTCATTTCAAAATTTATATATTTATTTATATATTTCTTTCATTTCTCTTTAATCATTTCATTTCTAACTTATAGGTTTCTATTTTTTTTCTTTTTTTTAGGGGTAACCCTCCCTACCGTCCGGTCATTTCCGGCAAATTTTTGCATTTTGCATTTCCTCTTGCATTTTTTTGCATTCTTTTGAGTCATTCGCTTTGCGCTAATTAGGCCATATGTATATACAAATGTATGTTCTACGTGATTTCTATGTAAATTTTGGCAGCATGACGGCATAAACCGTCATCTACCAAACCTGTTCAAAGCTAACCCGCAGATACAAGCAACGCAACCCAGCAGCAAAGGCACTCAGGCCATCTTATATACAACAAAAAGGGAAATGTACACCAAACTGGGGGCTCGAGCCCCAAACAAAGTCCAAAATGTCCAAAATGAAGTTCCTAAAAAAAAAGTACAAATGAGCAAAACAAACAGCAACAAACAAACTACTGCCAGTCGCCCTCTAGCTCCGCAACACTCGCCTCGAGAGCAGCAACCTCGGCGTCGCGAACCTCGAGCTCCCTCAACAAGCGAGCTGTCTCCTCCCGAGACTTGGCCAACTCTCGCTCCACCTCACGATCCCCCTGCAAACAACAAAATTGGCTCATGTCAATCGTTTCAAGCAATTGCGAGGAAAATTCAAAATTCAAAAATGAAATAGACACAAAGTTCATACCTGACGACCTCGACCGCCGACAAGTGCCTCGACGGCAGTAGCACGTAACCGGTTGGCCACTCTCCATAACGCCACAAACCGAGACGGCGCAACCTGCATTTTCAAAAAGAGTTCTCAATAATTGAACAAGTTCAACCAAATGTGTTCTTACACAAAAAAACATGCAAATTAGAGGCTCACCCTCCGAATCAGATGCTGTCAATCGTCCAAGCCAGCATCCGTCACAGCCACGTCAAACTCACGTAGCTCGGAGATTGTCGTCCTCCCGGTCGTGTCAGTGTACTCGAGGGTCTCGGGGTACTCTGGGGGCTCGATGCCCGCCGCCTCAACCTCCTGCAAAGTCAAATGTTTCTCATTAATCGGTGATCTTTCATTATATTCTCAAAATCAAGAATAAAGGAGAGTAAGATACTCACCACAACCGGCCAGTACGCCAACCTCCCATAGAGGAACGCCGAGTAGTCCTCACCAGGAAGAAGGAGGGCGTCACCACCAACGCTAGCCAAGTCGGCCTCCCTCTCAGCCTCAGAAGGCTCCCTGAACATCGTCCTAGGAGGATCGATGGGAACCGTCAACACATCCCGAGAGCACTGACGAGCCCAGCGCTCGCCCAAGTACCACACATGACCCATCGACGTCCTCAGCAGCAGCCGACTCGAGCTCCTAGGCCGAAGGATCTCAGCCACAAAAGGAGGCGCGTCAGCATACTCCGCCCAAGGCCTGGGCACCCACTGGACAAGACAAACAAGGAATCATTCTTATGATCGATTAAAAGTAATGAAGAAGCAAAATGAATATAAGTGAGATGCTCACGCTGTCCAGCTGAAGAGCGTTTACGTCCCGCCGGTAAATGTCGTGAGAGGAACGCTTGCTCCTCGTCCTGCACATCACCCAATCCCTCACCACGGGATATGCCTTCTCCAGCGGCTCCGTCCTCTTGGGCGAGAGGCTCGGAAAGTAGGAGTACACCCACGCCTGTAAAGCAGTATAGTCAATGACGATCTTTCGTAACTCGACAAAGAAAAGAATTAATTTTAGTCTAAATAAAGGTTCATACGTCCAACAGTAGTCCAGGGCCGACAGCACCAGGAGAAGTCCCCTTCTCCATCAACTCCGGACGAACCATGGCCCTCATGAAGCGGATGAGGACCGCAAAACCAGCAGTGACCCAGTCCCAACGTCCTAGGGAGCTCAGGTCAGAAAAGAAGGGGAGAAGCTTCGTCGACAACCTCTCTCCCTTGTCTCCGAGGTAGATCGAAGACAGAAACCACCAAAGCCACAAGCGGGCCCTCTGCTCAGCTGTACAGGGAGGAGGAGCCGCCTCTCTCCCGTCAATCACCACCGACGCCGGGGTCTTCCCCGCAAAGTAGTCTCGGACATAGGAACTGGGCACCAAACCAGGCACTGTAACAGCCCTCGGCGACAAGTTCCAGCCAATCAACCTACTAGCCTCGGCCGAGTCCACCCTCATGGCAGTCTCCGGCCACTCGACAGCCTCGGTCCCACACGGCAGACCAGAAATCATGCCGTAGTCCTCCAACGTGACTCCCACCTCACCAAAAGGCAGGTGAAACGTGGAAGTCGTATCCCAGAATCGGTCCAAGAAAGCGCGGACCAGGCTAAGGTTAGCCCGCAGCTTCCTCTTCGCGATATCCCTCCAGACCTGCACCAAACGCTCCACGCTCGATCATGGCGCGCTTCTCCGCCGACAGCCTCTCGTAGCACTCCATCGCTGTCGTGTAACCCGAGAACGACCTGATATTCTCGGCCTCCTATTGTGGTTTGAAACAAAAAGCTATCTTTAGTTTTGAATGAAAGTTGGATAAGATGTGAGCAAATGAAATGAATGAAAGAAGAAGGTGATGAGTAATGAATTCCTATTTACCAAGCTCTTCACCGTCCTGTAGGACAGGCGACCCTCCGCAGCCCAGAGTAAGTGCCTGCTGTCCCAGGTCTCGGCCCACTCGGGTGCTCCACTCAGCTGACGACCTCCACGTCCGACGTTGGCCTGCCTCGGGACCTCCTCCTCCTCAACAGCCTCCTCCTCGTGGACCTCGTCCTCAGCAGCCGTCACCACAGCAGCGAAAGCCTCCTCCAAAGCCTCCTCGATGGCACGAGAAGGATCAACAGCAGTGTCTATCTCCGTGGGAGCTCTCCCAGAAGTAGAAGCCTCATCACCTGCAACGTTAAAGTCAATTTAGGTCGCGTCACGTGACGACAAGCCTTAGTTAAAGGATTTTTGAGCCTTCGAAAGCCCTGAAATCGCTCTTTTCTCGCCATCTTTGGCCATATCCTCACAAACCCGATGAATCATGTGGTAATTAGGGTCAAGTCAAGCCTAAGTTGATGCCTAGTTCCAGGTTCGAGTCAAAATTTCGGCAGCATTTCGTTATAACGGCGATTATGCCCTAGAAAAGTGTCCTGAAAAAGCCGTCACAAACCAAAATTCCGAGATGGTAGGAAATTTACCCATCATCCAAGGATCCGAAATATCAAGTTTCGTCGCAAATGGGCAATCCTAAGGCTATTTTCGAAGCGATTTACGGTTTAGCTGTGAAACCGTCTCAATTCACTCAAATGCTCAAAACTCAACGAAAATTCGAAACAAATACATGGTTATGTTCCTTATATTACCAATTATCCGTTTCTTATACCAATTTTACAAGGATGATACACATACCTCGATTAGTCATGATGAATGCGAGTTTTTAGATCAAATTTTGGCGGAAATGGTTAAGATTTGAGAGAGAATTTGAGGAATTTGTGTTTCGAAATAATGAATTGAAACCCTCTGTTTATCGCGTTTTTACGCAGAAAAGACACCCCCAGGAACAGACGCAGCAGGCGCTGCGCCTCTTCCAAGAGACGCAGCTCTTGCTGCGCCTCTTCCTGGTGTTCCCTCCATACGAGTTTTTTTTCAAAAATTCGTTATGAGTTCGTTATTTGTGGGCCCATCTTTGGTGCGCCTCTTCCCCGATGCCGTTATATCTTTTTGGTCCGTTTGACGATCATTCTTTGTTCAGACCCGCATTTCTAAGCCGACAGCAGACTATTATACGTTATTTATCGCTTCCAAGACTTTTCTTGTCACAACGAGCAGGTATTCCTTCAACAGGTGTTTCGACATGCCTTCATTATATATCCCCCAGCGAGAGTAAGCGGATAGACAATCCCTCTCGAGACATGGAGATCAGTTCCCGATTATATTCCCCAACGAGAGTCCACGACCGACAGTCACTTCCTCTCGAGACATGGAGATCAACATCAACCCTACATTCCTCTGAAGTTTGTTTGAAGACGACCCAAGCAGATTTCTCCCAGCAGTTCCCGCCTGTGTCCTGCTATTCACAATATTTCTTTTTTCCCCGCGGAGTGCGACAAAGGTGCCGTTCTCCAGAAGTTCCCATATCGATGAAGTTCCCATACTCAAGCCTTAGTTACCCTTTAGGTCTTACCCTTTTAGTTCCTTTAGTAGTATTAAGAGATTCCTTCAAGTTCCTTGTGACCCCCCTAATGTCTTCAGACCAAAGAGTTTTGCCGAAGCGTCTTCAGTCTCGTTTCACCCAGGGGTATCTCAGGTATGGTCTCTTCTTATGGCTGGCGAGCTTCCTTACGTAGTCTAATGGACTTTAAATGACCCTCCCCGATAGTCGACATACTCTAAAATGTTCCCGACGACAGGTCCTTGGCTCAGACCCCTTGAGCCGCCTCGCGTCGCCATAGTCGTCAGGTTGTAATCTTCGATTGTCCTGATGGCTATACTTTGACTTTCGCCTTGTCCAAGCCTCAGTCAAAGTGGGGGCTCTGTAGATACCTCATTTCTGCACCTCCCGCAAACCACCCGGTGATGATTGGGCCGCATGTTTGGTACGCCGAACGATTTGTGACAGTTCGTAAGTTTATCGTCAAGTGATTGCTCAAACACTAATGTCTACCTCTTAGTTGTCATCTACGCGCCGATACGGTCGTTTTGACAGTAATTAGAGTACATTTGGAGTCCGGGCCTAAAACCGTCTTCATTTTCTAATAACCGTTAAATCCCGAGTCAGAATGTTCTGGAATGTTCCGGATATTTCTATTCCATATTTTATAAATATTTCACAATATTTATTCTTTGGTAAACAATTTCCCGTAATATTCATACAAAATATTAAGGAAAACCGAATTATCCCTTTATTCCATAACTTAAACACGGAAATCTTTCTTTCGGAGGAGGAAACCACTTGGGAACAGACGCAGCAGGTGCTGCACCTCTTCCAAGAGACGCGGTGACTGCTGCGCCTCTTCCCAGGTCCTTTTCTGCGTATTTCTCGTATCTTTTTCATATCTTTCCGAGATTCACTTCCAAAGTCTCTCCGAAAACCCTATTCCTTCACGTGATTAGTATAAATAGGAGCCTTCGCTCCTCATGTTTCTCACGCGAGTGTCCGCCCTTCTCTTCTCCCTTTGCATTCTAGACCTTTGTTCTTACTTTTTGGCGTCTACGTGCTTGAACATTCGACCACGTAAGCTCGGATCCTTTTGAGTACCAGCCTCGTTTGCATGACCGACCAATTTGACCAACTCCACATCAATCAACTTAATTAATCTAATTGTTTTCCTCTTACGAGGGCACTTTCATATTTGCGTTATAGTTCGAGTCGAGCATCACTAATCGATAACTTAGTTCATCTCGTTTCGTCAAACATGTAAGTCTGAGGGTGTATAATCTCTCTTTTATTATTGTTATTTACTTTTTGTATCATTAATGTAAGGTTTATGTCGAAAACATCTCTTAAAACCAATTTCTAAAACCATGCTTTAAAACCCTTTTTACGGATTTCCAGAAGACAAACTGTCGAGAAAGGACGCAGCAACTGCTGCGCCTCTTCGTGAGGCTTCCGCAGTTCCTGCTTCCTTTCTTCTTCCTTCGTCCTCTGTTATTCGTCAAATTTTATTTGTTTTCGTTTGTTTCCTTTAATTCCTTGACACAATATCACGATAATTTCACATGTATATTAATCATCATCATTAACATGTTTAATTCGTCATTTAAAATCCGACTTAAATCCCAAGTAATTCATATTTGCGGGTTTTCGTCATAAACTCAATCCGGATTGTAGAGATTCGATTTGTTCATATCGGGTTTCTGGAATTCGACCTTTGGCATATTTTCCATCTGTTTATTGTCATATTCATCGTTTATCCATTGTTAATCCAGCATATCCAACTTAATTTGTTTGTTTAATTCGTTAATCCACCAATCGTTCATGTAATTAATTCGTTTGCATCCGTCTCATCCATGTTTTATTGCTTTATGACCCATTCATATGTAAATAACCTGTTAATCACTTTCATCCGAGTAAATATATTAATCAATCCTTAAAATTACCACATAACATTAATGATTTGCAGTTCCGGCTTCACAGCCAGAACTCACCCTTGGAACAGACGCAGCAACTGCTGCGCCTCTTCCAAAGGGCGCAGTCCTGCTGCGCCTGTTACAGGTTGAGTTTTGCCTCTGAACTCCGTTGTTGCCTTGACGTAATTATTTAGCCTACATATTAATTAACTATTAATCGTATTATCGCCTACTGATCTGTTCGTTAACTCTTTCTTTCATTCTTTTTCTCAAATTATCCGTTTTAAAGGTATTTTCGACATAAATCGCCAAATCCTTTGTATTTTTTGTATTTTTTCTTTATTGTAATTTTCCTTTATTGTATTATCATTATTTCTTTGCATCATTTGTATTTTTTCATATGTAATTGAATCCTAAATCCAACTTCGACATTAATTGTATGCCAAATTAATTGTTCACCGACTTAGTCTAATCTCCACATGCTAGGATCAAAACTTGGATGCTGCATTGCATGCATATAATCGACGATATATCAAGTACGAATAACTTCCCTAATCATTAGTATAGGCCGCTATCGAGGCGGGCGGGATTAGGTGTTCGATCAAAAGAGCTTCCTAATACGTACCCTCACCCCTTACTCCAGATCTCTATGAACACTCGTGTTCATTGGCATCCACGAGAGTCATTCTAGACATAGAATGCTAAGGGTAACGATTGCTTAGTGTTCATGTCACTACTTTGTGTCTTGACATGACACGAGGTATTCGAACGGTTCCAATTTCCCATAAAAATTGGTGGCGACTCCATTAAATGCAAACGCTTGTTCTCTTCCTCCCAAGCGCCCCCGCGGGCCCCGCTGTCCACAGGTACGGTGGTGGTGGTCGTAGGTAATAGTTTGAGCGATGAGTTTGTATATATGTCGGGTTTTCGGTAATTGGTATGTTGTGGTTGTTGTTACTAGGTCGTAAGTTTGCAGACTGTAGGGAACGGTTAGGATGGTGGTTCGAGTTTGTCGGAAGTCGTGGTGTTGCGGGCTGTTGGTGACGGGGTTGGGTGGTGTCCTTGGTGGTTGGTAGTGGCGGGAAAAGGGTGAGTTTAGGAGGGGTGTTGGTGATGGGTTTACGTGGGTTATGGAGGTGTTTGGTTGTTTGTTTAAAGACGGGTTTAGTATAAGGGCTTGGGTTTGGTTTTATTATTAAGACGAGATTTTTCGTAATAATTTACTCGGGTTCATGTGGGTTAGTTTGTGTTGAGACGGGCTTATAATTATTAATTTACGTAATAATATAATTAATATAATTAACCTATAATTAGTAAGTTATGATTAATAGAGTACAATTAATTATATAATTGAGTTAATTGTATAGTTAGTAATTATATTAATTACTTGTCTAGGTGACGAGTTGTGAGAGGCGGTATTAATTGGATTTCTATTTACTCGGATTGCGTTATTGGAATTTGCTGACGAGGTAGGATAACTACTCAACTGCTATTTATGTTGTATTTCCCATGAGTGTGTTGGGTGAAGTATGTTGGTTATATTGTGGTGGTTGATTTGCTATATCGTAGTGGTTGGTGATAGTGGATTACGCCGTTTGATTGTTATTATTGCATTTACATAAGCATGGTTTTGATTGTGGTGGAGTATTGTTGTAATATTAACATATCTATCCTCGCAGACATTACTTATAGTAATGTGGAGTGGTTGAACAGATTTATTCTGGCAGACGATCTTTATCGTGTTTACTCGAGGCAGGCCCCAGATTGGTCTGCATGCCTTCTGGTGGATATTACTCAACTATGAGTTGAGGCAGACATTACCTTATGGTAATGTAGTGTGTGGTTACCCACCTTCGGGTTGAGGCTGCCCCGGGGCAAGGGATTGGCGGGATGATTAGTGTAACGAGTAGAGCTCGGCTGAAGTCTGCTAATAAGTCATATATTGCGGAGTTATATTGTCGTTGTTATTTACTGTTGTTAGTTATTCTACTCAAACTCGGGGTTGACCGTGTATTCGTGAACACCTGTGATGAACCATTTTATGGGGAGCAGATTTGACAGGTACTAAAGATTAGCTGACTTGGGAGCTTATGGGAATGCGTGAGAATTTGGCCAGTCTACCTAGAAGTCTAGACCACATAGATTATTTAATCATTTTATTTATTCCCACTGCGAGTTTTAATTATTTTATATTAAGTTTTAGTTGGTTAATTTGTAATAAACATGTAATCGCTAAGGTTTTAATTAAAGTACTTTGGTTTGTTGTACTTTTTTATTCACTGCCTCGGGAAACAGTGATGGTAACAGTCCTATTTATTTGGGAATGTTTAGCTAAAGGCTCCTGAATAAATGGGGGTGTTATACATACAATCTTCCCAAAACCGACACAATCTCCAATTCTCTATCCTTTCCAAAACCGAAATCAAATCTTTCCATACTCCATACCCTACCAAACTTTCGAACTCTTCCACAAGCCAACCCTACACCAGCCATAAGACCTAACTCTAGATCCCCTACCCCGTTTCCTATCACTCGGTTTTGAGAGCTCAAAACCCTAAGCAAACTTTCATCAACCTCATGTATAAAGCAACCCTAAACTCCTATCCTACCCAGAAACAAAGCATAAGGTTCATACAAAGGATTAGACAAGCATTAGAGCATCGATTGGCTCTTTTGTTTGTGTTTTCCCGCGTTTTGGACAGCCACTGTTCACGTCCAATTCTCTTTATTTTCAAATTGTTTTTACTTCTGTTTATTGCCGAAGTTTAAATCTTTGGAGTCTAAGAATTCCAGAACATCTTTCGGATTTTGATTTGAGTAAGAAACGAAGTCACAATCTCTGTTTAAAAATCGTTGTACGAAGTACAACAAAATCGTGTTTTTGAACTCGTGTGAATTGCACCTGTTCTCACTTGTTTTTAATCATTTCAAAGTCCTTTTTGCTTCTATTTTTTGCTAACGTTTGAATTTTTGGAGTCTAAGGATTCTAGAACATCTTTCGGATTCAGATTTGAGTAAGAAACGAAGTCATAATCTTCATTTGAAAAGCGCTGCACGAAGTGCCTTTTACGTGAGAAAATTTGTTTTGTTTTCGAAATTGATTTTGTTAAATTGTTTCGAAATTTGTTTTACAATCGTCAAAGACGCGCCTTCTAACCAACACTTACATACGAGATCCCGAGTGGTGTCCAAGTTTACATGTAAGTTGAGGGTGCACAAAAGCCCGTCTCTTAAAGTTTTAAACACAATAAACTATCAAATAGAGAGAATGTCTAGAGAGAGAAACGATTTAGGGGAGTTTTCTTAGCTTAGCATTGTTGGAGTATGTGTCCTCAACAATAGTGCGATCACATGTTTAAATCTCAAATTAAGAATATGTAAGGGATGATTCATTTATATAGTCAACTGATCAACATTAATCAGTAATGATTGGCTAACTAGAGTTTGACATTACTTTCGTTTGACGGTGGTAATCAGTTGATCCCTTAAGGTTACACTTATAGGACAATTCCCTTAATAGACAAGTTGATTAATTGTATGACGATACAAGTTAATCAATTCCTTAAAATTGAACAATTCATTTGTGAGAGAGCATATTTATATCCTATTGTAATTTGATTAAATAAGATTTATTTTAGTAATTAAAATATTTTATTACTAAAATTGATTATTGTTTATGAAACAATTGAGATAAGAATGAATGGTTAATTATAATTACAATATGTTGTGAATTATAATTATATGACCCATTTTATTTAGGGTTAATAGACAGGAATAATCCATACTATTACCCCTCTTCTCAAAATAAACCAAACTATGTTTTAACCTAGAATAAACCCAACTTTGGATATTACCTTCTCAAAATATACCGGCTTAATTTTAACCTCCTACAACAGGTTAAGGTGACCGCCTCTATCAAAATACTCTTTGTCCCTCTTTACTGCCTTCCCCACATACTTCCTCACCCATTTCCACATCACACTCCACCGCACATCACCACCACCATGCACCAAACACCGTCACAACCTATCACCGACTCCTCACCACCTACTGGCCACCGCCTTTCTTGTGGGGTCAATGACGGGGGATCGATTCGATAACAACAACAAATGAGAAGGTGTTTCCAGAGAACGACATCGAAAATTCGAAACCAACAAGATCATCAGTAGAACAGCGGACCAATGAATTGGTGTCATCATCACTTGAGCTTTTAAACATATAGTATATGTTTATTTTCCCTAAAAGGTACAAACACTGCAAATCGTTGAAGTTTGTAGATCAAATTTGCGATATTTGTCGAACTACTTGTGCTTGTTTCTGGGCATGGATTTTAAGAAGATTCATGACATACACCAAGCTAGAGTGATTCAATTGGGACGCGAAACATAAACAGCGAAACATTGGTTACATTGTCTTCTGCCAAACAAATTTTATGGGAAATCAAGACAAATCATTTCCCTCTCCTAATATCAAACATATACCAATCGATTCCAATTGATTGGATAAAGCTCCGGGAAGAACCATGAGGTACATGGAAATGGTTCACAAAAGACATTTCGACCCATAACATCGAAACCCACCCTTACCCATGGAGCCCGAGCCATACCTGTGCGTCGCCGCCAAAGTTCTTGTTGTCATCAAATTTTGATGCCCTGGCACACCGCTCCTTCACCATTATTTGGGGGTGGTTTTCCAAAACCTTAGATCCCCAATTCAACTGGGTCGTAAAAATTAATTTGGGTTAGGATGGTTTTGGGGTTGTGTTGTTATGGTGGCAGTGAGGGTGGTTGTAGTAGGTCCGTGAGATGTGGTAGTAGTGGTGGTGGTGGTGATTGTGGGGTGGACGATAACAGTGGTGGTGATATGTTGAGGGAGTGAGTGGGGATTAGGAGGGTACATAATTAAAGAAGGGGAGGAGTTTATTACGTTTAACTCAAAAAATAGAAAAATGGAGGAAAGTCAACTTGTTAAACCGGTAGCAGGTTACTTGGATCGTTATGAGAGGAGGGAGGCAATAGTATGGTTTATTATGAGTTAAAATAGAGTTCAGATTATTATAAGAAGATCACCAATAGTTTGGATTATTTATATCAAATAACCCTTTTATTTATGTGATCAAGAATCACTAGACAATTTGTTATATGTAATTTAATTAATGTACAAAATGATATTTATTTGATAAATATGCATTTAATAAATTAAGAACATGTTACATACTACATGTGACATATTGTGTGACAAGTGACAAAACAAAATGGAAGTCCATTTTACATATGGACCGAAAAAATGGAGGTGGAAAGTGTTAGTGGGTGATTTATTTTATGTGATAAAATAGCATAATCATGCCTATCCTACACTAGCCTTACATACCTACTATTTGGAGAAGAATAAAAGCAAAAGGAGATGCCAAGCTTTGGCATTTAGCCCTTACCATACCCGGCCACCTCCTCTTTTATTATGAGAATTTTGTTCTCATTTTTACCTCTCCACTTACATGCATTCATTGTATATTTTCTCTACTACCTCTCTCAAAAACAAGCTTTTAGAAATAGAAATTGTTCATCTAATATCATCAAAAACATTAGATTACTAGTGTAGTAGTACTGATAATATTAGAATCTATTTTAAGGTATAATAATACACTAATCTAGTTAATTAGTATATTATTTTAAGGAATTTGTTTTGGGTGAAACAAGAGGAGATCTCTACATTTGGGATTAAGGAGGATCATCCATTACATTTAAGCTCAAGAACAAATAAGGAAGGTGACCTTATTTGTGCCCTTATTTCGAGCCATATAACAATGTAAGGAACATTGTTTTTCTTATTTAATCTCTTAATTAGTTATGCATGCACTAGATCTAATGAACTCATATTAATATGTTAATTAGTTCACTATTAGAAAAGTCTAATAATAGGTATATGAACCTAACAAGCAATGGCTAGAAAAAAGAAAAATTATCCTAAATCTAGTAGATTAGTAAGAGTAATAGCATCTGTTGGAATATGTGTCCTCCGACAATAATGCGATCACGACTGTTGATCATAATGATCACATGTTTAAATCTCATTATAAAGAATACAATTGGGAAGTAATATTGTTACTGTCAACTGGTCAACATATATCGGTAATGATTGGCTGACTAGAGTTTGACATTACTGTCGTGCGACGGTGGTGATCAGTTGACCCCCTAGGTCATACCTAAAGGGCAATACTCTTAATTGATTATTTAATTAATCGTATAACGTTACGAGCTAATTAAATTACTTGAAAATTGACGGACGATTTTGGAAGTAAAATTTACGTATCATATTGAAATGTGATTAAATGAGATACGGTCTGAGTAATCGAATTGTTTCATTACTCGGATGAAATTATTGTTTAAGGAAACAATCGGAATTGAATGAATTTTTGTAAATACGATTTATAAATTGGTAAAATATTTTGGCACAAGTAATTATGAAATTACTAAATCAATTTTTGTATGTGACGTATTTTTATTAGTACGTTGATTTTTAATATGTTAAAAATACATAACAAATTTATGTGACATGTGACATGTGACATATTGTCAATTGACAAAAATAATATGGAATCCATATTAACTAAAAGTGCCGAAATAATAGAGGTGCATTAGCTAAAATTGTGTTTATATTTTAAATAGAAAACATAATGATGAAATAGCTAGGTAGCCATGCAACCCTATTCACCTTGTGAAGACCAATATGGGCATGCATTGGCTCCCCTAAAGCACCTCCACCCACCCGGTTTTCCAAGAGAGAAAAGGCAAGAGTTTTGTCTTATTTTTCTATATACACTACTTTGTTTAGTTAGTGAAACATTCATTCCATTCATTAATCTAAAAATAAGAGTTTTTAGAGAGATAAAAAGCTCCCATCTCTTCCTCCCCTAAACCGAAATATATAAGTGTTTTATAAATATTTTGGTTCAATTTTCTACCTAGATTAATATTATACTAGCTCAAATAATATTAATTAGATTAAGAGAAAGCCTTGGGTATAAAGCTTAGGGAGAGATCTTATACTTAGATCTTGTTCATCCATAAGGAAAGCTCAAGAACAAAAGAAAAGGAGATTTCGTTTGTGCCCAATAAAACCGAAATACTCAATGTAAGGATATGATTTCTCCTCTTTTGTTATATTGTTTGCATGCATAAAATCCGTATTTAATTTTATGACAAATTTATTTAGACATATATGAGTATGTTTTATGTATATGAATCTACATTTCCATCAGCATCAACTAAATATTTCATCTCGTAAAACTAATTCTGGATCCTGTTTTGGTGTTTTACCATTGAGTACTCAGGATTTGGGGGTTTCTGATGCAGGTACTGAGGAGCCTGTATCGGTCCTTCGTCCTAATAAGAAGAGTCTGATGAGGATTGGGTAGAGGTTCCTGGACGTAGCAATGGGCAGGATAAAGACTCTCCTTCATCATCAAGGGTAAGTGGGATTCAACTTTCTAATTCTGATGTTAAGGATGAGTTAATCGGTCGAAGGTCGTTTATTGTTATGTCCGGGAGCGAACCCACCGTGGAATGTCATTGATGGTTTTGTGAAACGTATCGGGGATATCTTGAAATTGAGAAGATTGCTTTTCATTCTAATGGTATTTTTCTGGTGCGTTTCAAAATTGAGGCCATGAAATTGAGAGTGTTGTAGGCAGGGCCCATCTTCTTTGACAATAAACCTGTTGTTGTCATGGAATGGACGCCGGAGACTAAACTAATTAGGGAGGCAGTTGATTTGGTACCAATATGGATTAGATTTATGGGCTTCCTTTGAAATTCTGGGGGAATGCTCTTAAGAAGATGGCTAATCTTGCTGGTTCTCCAATTCGGTGTAATAGTAATACACAGTTGAAGACGTTCCTTGGCTATGCTAGAGTTATGGTTGAGGTAAAATTTGGGGATGATTTGCCTGATGTGATTGAATTTATGGATGAGTTGGATAACAAACATAGGGAAATTGTTCATTATGAGTGGAAACCTACTATATGCACTGAATGCCCTTCTCTTTTCATCCCTCTTTCTCTCCGTCCAGGATCATTACCCAATTGACCAGACATGGAGGGATAAGTCTGAATAGCAGTAGGAGGACTTTTCTGGAAGTATTGGAGAGGTATATCCATGTTAGAGAGGTGTGTGAAGGAGAAATGAATGATGACTTACCTGTGATAAAGAATGTGTAGCATTGGTTTTTGGAATGTTAGAGGGTTTAATAGTAGTAATAAGCAGACTGATGTTAGAAGGTTTCTGCACCTAAATAATGTAGGTTTATTTGGTATTTTAGAAACTAGGGTTAGTGAAACATTCATTCCATTCATTAATCTAAAAATAAGAGTTTTTAGAGAGATAAACCGAAATATATAAGTGTTTTATAAATATTTTGGTTCAATTTTCTACCTAGATTAATATTATACTAGCTCAAATAATATTAATTAGATTAAGAGAAAGCCTTGGGTATAAAGCTTAGGGAGAGATCTTATACTTAGATCTTGTTCATCCATAAGAAAAGCTCAAGAACAAAAGAAAAGGAGATTTCTTTTGTGCCCAATAAAACCGAAATACTCAATGTAAGGATATGATTTCTCCTCTTTTGTTATATTGTTTGCATGCATAAAATCCGTATTTAATTTTATGACAAATTTATTTAGACATATATGAGTATGTTTTATGTATATGAATCTACATTTCCATCAATCGGTATCATGAGCCACGGTTGTTTGCATGCAAATTGGTTAAAAGTTTTTCCGAGTTATAAGAATAACAAATAAAACTTGTAAAATTTGTGTTATTATGATATATCACGAAATTATCACATGCATGTTTATATTTCTGGTCCTAAAATGTTTTAGGATATTTTGGTTATTTTTCGGATTTTTATTGTTCATAATTTACAATAATGGCATTTAAATGTGATTTTATGAGTAAAAATGTCATTTTTGGTCTAAAAATAGCTATACTACGAATTTTCCATTGGTTTTTGGATATGTTGTCACATATATTTTTTTGAGATAACCTGTAAATTTTCATAATTTTTGGACATGTTATGCTCGAAAAATGGATTTTTCATTATTAAATTCGGATTTAGGTGAAAAATAGGTTAATATGAGTTAAATTTCGAATCTGGTCATAGTTTTTTAATATGTTGTCACATGCAATTTTACAAGATGTGTGTAAAATAATTGGCTATAAAGAAGTCTTTTTGCATGATTTATGGATTTTATGAAGAAAAATAGCATAAATAGTGACATTATTAGTGAAAAATTAATAAAACATAATCTATGACTTAGGAAAAACGTCAAATGTTGCTTTTTATTATCATTTTCAGATCTAAAATTTAAAAGTTAATGAAAATAATTTTTCCTTATGTTTTATGATTTTTAAGTTAAAATCGATAAACCGCAACATTGTTTTTCCGGAAAATTTCGAAATTTTTTTAACCTAAGATTTTGAATATTATGAGTGTCATGGTATTTTTCCAGAATGTTCATGAGTTTAAATTTCAAATTTTGAATTTATTTGAAGTTTTGTGATTTATTTGAAGTTTAATAGCTTATTTTTGTAATTTTGGTCCATTTATGAACAATTTTATAAAATATGGGTTAATTATGGTCAAATTATTAGTGAAGACTAAATTTTGAGTCCTAAGAGGTTAGGGTAATTAACTTATGCATAAATATGAGTTTATGTATTTTTGTGATTATAAAATGTTGAAATCACGCAAATCCGTAAAAACCGAGTAATATATGATATTGGCTAATTAAAGGCGATTTAGCATAAAATGAAGCATGATCATACATATTATAATGCTGCATTTTCCTTATGATTGTCATAATTTTAATTTATGTAATTTTGAATTATGTATTTTTACTTAGTATGGCCTTAGATTTTAATTGGTATTTTCCGAAATGTATGGGAATATCGATTCGGTTGTAATTTTTATTGTGATCTCGTATCACCGTTTTGTAATTTAATAGATTTATTTTATTTTAGTTACAAATGTATAATAGGAATTATGTAATTTATTATGTAATTTTATTCATTCCGGAGTTCCTAAAGACGGATTTCTTCAAGAATGGCGATACATATAGACGGTGCTACCTCGAGATGCGTGCCACAACCGAAGTTCAAGGGACCAATGGAGTTGGTTTCCGAATATGTAATAGTTAAAGAGTTTTTCTATTTTAGGAAAGGCCATACTAGGATTTATTTATTTTATGCTTGCATTTTATTTTATGTCACATGCATTGCTAAATCGCCATAACTAAACACGCATTGTCTTATCGAGTTTATCGACCGTGTCAATTAGAATTATCGTAGTTCACCGCTTTAGTTCACTTAAAACGTGATAGATAATAGATTGACATGACCTCTCGCTAAAACTATCAATTGAGACATAGCCTTACCAAATAGTAGAAACCATGAAAACCTATTTCGTGAGGGAGTGCACTCGGCCACACCGGGGTACAAACCTTGTTACGTAGGGGAAGTGGGTGATGAATGTTAATCCACCGAATTCATGTTGATAAGGGATGTATCGGCCCCACCGTGCCCAAGTTAATGTGGGTTTGGATCATGGACACATTTATTCGAAATTTGGATTGAACTCAACAAAAGTATTTGATAAGGGATGTATCGGCCCCACCGTGCCCTTGTCGATGTGTTTTGGGCTAAAGATAATTGTTAATATAAAATTATCGACCAAGAGTTCTAAAAGTAGAATCGATTAAACGTTAATCCACCGAGTTATATTGATAAAGGATGTATTGGCCCCACCGTGCCTAAGTCGATATGAATTTGGGTCTTGGAATCATTTATTATAGTTGGGTAGAGGTCACTATATAAATGTTCATATCTTGTTAATGTTTTACAAGTATGATTTTAAAAAGACAAATGTTAATATTTCCTTTTCCTCCATATTTGTAGTTCTAAAACAATGAATCCTTCAAATGCTACCGCACCAATTACTATTGATTCTTATCACAATGTTCTTGACGACATTTGCTCCAACAACGATTTCGATACAACTAGAGAACTTCATTTCGGGATAGGTTCGGATGGAAACCTTAATTTCATCACCTCTTCTAAACCACCCACTACTAATAGACCTCGTGTGAGTCCGTCTCAGGAAGACTACCTCATGCAAGCTATAGGGTCTTTGTCTCTGGAAGATAAAGATGCCAAAGCTAGTGGGAGCTCTAGCAATCAAGTTCTTGCTACAAAGGGCAAGAGGTTCAAGAAGAAAGGAAAGAAAATCAAAAACTTCAAGCAAGTTAATGATGAGTGCCATTATTGCTATGGCATAGGACATTGGCTTAGGAATTGTCCCGTGTATTTGCGAAATATAAGGGAAGGACTCATTACTCCAAAAGGTACAATTCCTAAAGAAATTTATGTTATTGATATAAATTATACTTCCACCACGACATGGGTACTAGATACCGGTTGTGGTTCTCACCTTTGTAATCATTTACAGGGTTTAAGAAATGTGGAGAAGCTTAACAAGGGAGATGTGGATCTACGCCTTGGAAATGGAGCTCGGGTAGCGGCCGAATCCAAGGGAACTTATGTTTTAGCTTTGCCAAGTGGATTTGAGTTGTATTTGCATAATTGTTTTTATGTGCCTACACTCTCTAAAAACATTATTTCAATCGCCATGCTAGACATGGACGGTTTTTGTTTTGTCATTAAGAACAATTGTTGTACTATTTCTAGGAATGATTTGGTTATTGGCCAAGCTACTTCCATCAATGGCATTTACATTTTAGAGACCTCAAATCCGACAAGAGATATTTATAACATTCAATCAAAGAAACTCAAAACAAGTGACCCAAGTGAAGCGTTCATTTGGCATTGTCGATTAGGTCACATAAACAAGAATCGCATCAAAAGATTAATTTCGACTAATGTGATTACACCATTTGATTATCAATCATATGGCACATGCGAATATTGCCTACTTGGCAAAATGACTCGTAATCCTTTTAGTGGTAAAGGGACACGAGCTAGTGAGCTATTGGGACTCATACACACCGATGTATGTGGACCAATGACTATCACCGCTCATGGTAATTATGACTACTTCATAACCTTCACCGATGATTTAAGTAGATATGGGTATATCTATTTAATAAAACATAAGAGTGAAGCGTTTGAGAAATTCAAGGAATTTCAAAATGAAGTAGAGAACCAATTGAATAAAAGGATTAAGGCACTACGATCCGATCGTGGTGGTGAATACCTTAGCCTTGAATTTGATTCACACTTGAAAAGTCGTGGTATTATGTCACAACTTTCTCCACCCGGAACACCTCAACTTAATGGTGTTGCCGAAAGGAGAAATCGAACCTTACTTGATATGGTTCGATCCATGATGAGTCAAACCGAGTTACCGAACTCGTTTTGGGGATTTGCGATACAAACCGCAATTCGATCTTTGAACAATAGTCCCACAAAGTCCACCGAAAAGACTCCATGTGAGATGTGGACGGGTAAGATTCCAAATATATCCTATATGAAGATTTGGGGATGTGATGCTTACGTCAAAACTAAGAACGACAACAAGCTTGCCCCAAGATCCGAAAAATGCACCTTTGTAGGTTACCCCTCGACCTCTCGAGGATATTACTTCTACAAACCTCAAGATCATAAAGTGTTTATGTCTTGCGAGGCTGTCTTCTTAGAAAAAGAATTTATTTCTAAGAGACATAGTGGGAGAAATTTTGAACTTGATGAAGTTCAAGAGACACAAACCGAAATAGAGACGCAAGAAGATGTTCCTTCGTCGTCTAACGCGGTTGTACCTCCTCCACTAAGAAGGACGGGCCGAGTTATTCGCCATCCCGATCGATATATGGGACTTATCGAGGAAGATGGAACACTCGATGTGTTGCTTATGGAAAGTGACGAGCCCGCCACCTACAAGGCCGCAATCTCTAGTCCTAATTCCACCTTATGGCTTGAAGCCATGAAGTCCGAAATGGATTCTATGCTTGAAAACCAAGTTTGGGACTTGGTAGATTTGCCTAAAGGGGCAAGACCCCTCCAATGCAAATGGATATTCAAAATCAAGAATGGCATAGAAGGACATGATGATGTCTACAAAGCTAGGCTAGTGGCTAAAGGATTTACCCAAGTCCAAGGTCTCCATTATGATGAGACCTTCGCCCCCGTAGCCATGCTAAGATCCATACGGATTATGTTAGCGATTGCCGCATTTCATGACTATGAAATATGGCAAATGGATGTCAAAACCGCTTTTCTAAATGGGAATTTAGAAGAGGAGGTGTACATGATACAACCCGAAGGTTTTGTTGATTCTAAAAATCCTAACAAAGTGTGCAAGCTTAAGAGATCCATTTATGGTCTTAAGCAAGCATCTAGAAGTTGGAATCATCGATTCAATCATGTTATAAAGGAAAATGGTTTCACTCGAAGTGTTAAGGAACCATGTTTATACATGAAATTCAGTGGGAGCAATGTTGTGTTCCTAATCTTGTATGTCGATGACATACTACTCATTGGAAATGATATTCCAATGTTGTCTTCTGTTAAGAAGTGGTTAGGTAACCACTTCCAAATGAAGGATTTAGGAGAGGCACAACGCATATTAGGTATCCGGATCTATAGAGATAGATCCAAGAGGATATTGGCACTAAGTCAAGAGTCTTATGTTGATAAGATTCTTCGACGCTTCAGCATGGACAAATCCAAAAGGGGTTTGGTACCTATGGTAACCGGGACGATATTGAGCAAGACTCAATCTCCCTCTAAACCCCATGATGTTGAACGCATGAGTGAGATCCCTTACGCTTCCGCTGTCGGATCAATCATGTATGCCATGATATGCACACGCCCTGATGTATCGTATGCCTTGAGCATAACGAGTAGATATCAAGGAAATCCAGGTGAGAGTCACTGGATTGCTGTCAAGAACATCCTTAAATACTTGAGAAGAACTAAGGACTCTATCCTTGTGTTTGGAGGAGACACTGAGTTGCGTGTTAATGGATACACGGACTCAAGTTTTCAAACAGATAGAGATGACATGAAATCACAAGCTGGTTTTGTTTTCATGCTCAATGGTGGTGCCGTAAGCTGGAGAAGCTTCAAGGAAGTCAGAATCCGCGGATTCTACAACGGAGGTGAGTACATAGCAAAGCATCGGAAAGTCGCCAAGGAAGCTATGTGGATCAAGCAATTCACGGAAGGTCTAAAAGTAGTACCTACCGCAAATGATCCCATCACTCTCTATTGTGACAATAGTGGGACGATCTTCCAAGCTAAAGAGCCAAAGTCTAGTAATAGATCTAGACATGTACTTAGAAAATATCATGTAATAAGAGATTTTATTGATAGGAAGGAGATTGCGTTATGTAAGGTTGGGACGGATGACAACATAGCCGATCCGCTCACCAAGCCTTTATCGCAGGCTAAGCATGATGGACATGTTACGTCCATGGGACTTAAACGTGTACCAAATTTTTGTTAGATTTTGAAATGAAATAAAAGTGTTGTTTTTGTTCATGTTCATAATCACATTTGTCTTTTATCTTTAATTTATACATTGTTATATCCAAACGGGTTGTAGTGACAATTGAACCCCGTTAAAGTGAACTCGGATTAACATAGTATTTGCCCATAGTCACTTATATGAGGTGACGTCTCGAAGTGACTAGAGTGTGAGGCGATTGATGGCAAGTTCAAGTGCCATAGAGTCATGTGTGATGACTAGTCGATCACATAGGCAGACTGTTAGGAACATTTTGTCGGGCCTAACGACCGCTTATAGAGTTCTGGCAAATTTATATAGCCTGGTCGTGGCGAGAGCTACTATAGTATTCACATGAGTCGATTCTTTTGACTAAAGACTATTCACCTAAGATGGCACAGTTTCAGATTAACTTTGATTTGTGTTACTACGACCTTCGTAAATGGGGTCAAATGGGCATATTTTGGGTTATGATGGCTATGGCTAGTCGAAGGGAATGAGTGCAATAGGAATTGTCCACCCCTAGTCAGGGTTATAACAATATCTCAGGGCCACTCGAGGAGTAATGAACTGGAAATGCGTGGCCACGCTCGGAAAGTATCTATGATAGATAAGTCTGGTCAATCAGTTATTCTCCAGATCGAGGAAACCACTCTCGATATGATCACTTGCAAGTACGACCTGAAAGACACCTTGCATTGAGTGGGAGATAGTAATAGGACAAGAGAATTGGTGACGCACACTTGTCGAGGACAAGTGGGAGATTGTTGGAATATGTGTCCTCCGACAATAATGCGATCACGACTGTTGATCATAATGATCACATGTTTAAATCTCATTATAAAGAATACAATTGGGAAGTAATATTGTTACTGTCAACTGGTCAACATATATCGGTAATGATTGGCTGACTAGAGTTTGACATTACTGTCGTGCGACGGTGGTGATCAGTTGACCCCCTAGGTCATACCTAAAGGGCAATACTCTTAATTGATTATTTAATTAATCGTATAACGTTACGAGCTAATTAAATTACTTGAAAATTGACGGACGATTTTGGAAGTAAAATTTACGTATCATATTGAAATGTGATTAAATGAGATACGGTCTGAGTAATCGAATTGTTTCATTACTCGGATGAAATTATTGTTTAAGGAAACAATCGGAATTGAATGAATTTTTGTAAATACGATTTATAAATTGGTAAAATATTTTGGCACAAGTAATTATGAAATTACTAAATCAATTTTTGTATGTGACGTATTTTTATTAGTACGTTGATTTTTAATATGTTAAAAATACATAACAAATTTATGTGACATGTGACATGTGACATATTGTCAATTGACAAAAATAATATGGAATCCATATTAACTAAAAGTGCCGAAATAATAGAGGTGCATTAGCTAAAATTGTGTTTATATTTTAAATAGAAAACATAATGATGAAATAGCTAGGTAGCCATGCAACCCTATTCACCTTGTGAAGACCAATATGGGCATGCATTGGCTCCCCTAAAGCACCTCCACCCACCCGGTTTTCCAAGAGAGAAAAGGCAAGAGTTTTGTCTTATTTTTCTATATACACTACTTTGTTTAGTTAGTGAAACATTCATTCCATTCATTAATCTAAAAATAAGAGTTTTTAGAGAGATAAACCGAAATATATAAGTGTTTTATAAATATTTTGGTTCAATTTTCTACCTAGATTAATATTATACTAGCTCAAATAATATTAATTAGATTAAGAGAAAGCCTTGGGTATAAAGCTTAGGGAGAGATCTTATACTTAGATCTTGTTCATCCATAAGGAAAGCTCAAGAACAAAAGAAAAGGAGATTTCGTTTGTGCCCAATAAAACCGAAATACTCAATGTAAGGATATGATTTCTCCTCTTTTGTTATATTGTTTGCATGCATAAAATCCGTATTTAATTTTATGACAAATTTATTTAGACATATATGAGTATGTTTTATGTATATGAATCTACATTTCCATCAGCATCAACTAAATATTTCATCTCGTAAAACTAATTCTGGATCCTGTTTTGGTGTTTTACCATTGAGTACTCAGGATTTGGGGGTTTCTGATGCAGGTACTGAGGAGCCTGTATCGGTCCTTCGTCCTAATAAGAAGAGTCTGATGAGGATTGGGTAGAGGTTCCTGGACGTAGCAATGGGCAGGATAAAGACTCTCCTTCATCATCAAGGGTAAGTGGGATTCAACTTTCTAATTCTGATGTTAAGGATGAGTTAGAGTACTGGTCGAAGGCTGTTTATTGTTATGTGCTGGGAGCGAACCCACCGTGGAATGTCATTGATGGTTTTGTGAAACGTATCTGGGGATATACTGAAATTGAGAAGATTGCTTTTCATTCTAATGGTATTTTTCTGGTGCGTTTCAAAATTGAGGCCATGAAATTGAGAGTGTTGTAGGCAGGGCCCATCTTCTTTGACAATAAACCTGTTGTTGTCATGGAATGGACGCCGGAGACTAAACTAATTAGGGAGGCAGTTGATTTGGTACCAATATGGATTAGATTTATGGGCTTCCTTTGAAATTCTGGGGGAATGCTCTTAAGAAGATTGCTAATCTTGCTGGTTCTCCAATTCGGTGTAATAGTAATACACAGTTGAAGACGTTCCTTGGCTATGCTAGAGTTATGGTTGAGGTAAAATTTGGGGATGATTTGCCTGATGTGATTGAATTTATGGATGAGTTGGATAACAAACATAGGGAAATTGTTCATTATGAGTGGAAACCTACTATATGCACTGAATGCCCTTCTCTTTTCATCCCTCTTTCTCTCCGTCCAGGATCATTACCCAATTGACCAGACATGGAGGGATAAGTCTGAATAGCAGTAGGAGGACTTTTCTGGAAGTATTGGAGATGTATATCCATGTTAGAGAGGTGTGTGAAGGAGAAATGAATGATGACTTACCTGTGATAAAGAATGTGTAGCATTGGTTTTTGGAATGTTAGAAGGTTTAATAGTAGTAATAAGCAGACTGATGTTAGAAGGTTTCTGCACCTAAATAATGTAGGTTTATTTGGTATTTTAGAAACTAGGGTTCGAATAAACTCTATCAATAAGGTCCATAATGGATTGGGTTCTAATTGGTCTCTTGTTACAAATATCAATATTAATGATGGTGGTAGGATTTGGCTTATCTGGGATGCCATGAATTATAATGTTGAGGTCCTTAGTTGTGAAGCTCAGGTGATTAACACTAAAGTGACATTTCTTTCTACTGGTGTGCATTGGTGGGTCTCTATGGTTTGTGGCTTTAATAGAATTGCTGATAGGATTCCTCTGTTGGAATCTCTTATCCATATGGATGGTATTGTTGATGGTCCATGGGTGGTAATGGGTGATTTTAACAATGTTTTGGCAATGAATGAAAGAATTGGTTCAGAGGTTACTTCTGCTGAGTTGAGGGGATTTCAGAATTGTACTGCTACCCATGGGTTGATGGATATTCCTGCTCATGGGGCTTTTTTTACATAGAATAATAAGCAATGAGGTAGGGAATAAGGTTTATAGCAGAATAGACAGAACTCTGGTGAATGATGATTGGCTCCTTCATTTCCCATAATCTCACACAGTGATTCATCCTGATGACCATTGTCCTTGTACTATTTCTCTTTAGCCTGAGGTTACAAGGAAGAGAGGATGTTTCAAGTATTTTAATATGTGGGGGCTTGATCCTACATTTGGAGATACTGTCAAAAATGTGTGTGATACGAAATTGATACAGAGATTAGACGAAATAAACAGTCTCCACGACTGTTCAGTCAGAAGGCAATTTCCCCAGCTGTTTACTCGGTTACTTGGCGCCCAAGGAAGAGGTGTCGAGACTTCTTTCCTAAAAGAAGTCATATCTTAATTCGACAATCAGATTAAATTCGACAATCAGACAGTCTGCAGCACTGTCCAGTTTCGTTAATTCCGCTGCAACTCTAACGAATCTTATTCTTTTGAGTAATTTTCGTATCAGTGTGGGATCAACAGATTGAGGGATATACTCTGTTTCAAATTGTTAAGAAATTGAAAATGCTTAAACAAGCTTTGAAGGCTCTGAATGGTTCAAGCTTTTCTAATATTGAGACAGCTGCTGAAGAGTTAAGAACGATAAACACCTAAGAGGGGGAGGGAGTGAATTAGGTGTACCTTTTAAAATTTTTATCCTTAACTAGGTTAATTAATTAACTTAAGTAAGGAAAAACGAAGTACAAAACTTGAGAAACTTAATTGAATGTAAGTTCACAAGAAGGTACAACAGTTCTATGTCACAGTATAGGTGACTGTAACACAGAACTTGATTAGGTACATGCGAGAAATAGCAAAGTGGAAGAACGTAAAAGTAAATGAACAAACAAACGATATTTTAAAAATTGGTTCAGCCTCTACTCCGAGGCCTACGTCCAACCGTTATTTTATTGCTTGTTTAGAAATTTACTCAAACTTACTAAACCCCTTACAATGAAAATAACTCGCCAACCTACTCCGGTTGCACTCAAACTTAAAGCTACTCCGCTTCAAGAGTTTATGGGTTCTATCTCAAGGTGTTACAGAATCTTGAATCTCAACAGTTCACTAAATGAACATGGAGATCACAATTAAGATCTAACACGAGAATCATGGAACAAACTCATTATGTCACAGTACAGCGAATTGATACTTGGAGGTTTTACAGCTTTTTCGAAAACAAATGAAGACTTTAAAATCTGAAAAACGTTTTGCAAACACTTGAAGAACAAAGGTTTAAATGCACAAATGATTTGCAATGTTTTACAATAAATGCTTTGGAAGTCTTAAGAAATAAATGAGACTAAGACACTCTATTTATAGTGGATTTAGTCTTAGGTAAGTACAACATGGAAAAATTAAATCCAATATAAAAATAGTAGTCTTGAGTGATGGTAAGTGTTAGACTATAGGCTTGGGGCTTAATAAATCAGAAACTTAAGCTACTACACTCAACATGTGACCTTTTACTAAAATGGCAAAAAACTTTTCTTACTTTAGAAGTTTAACAAGTCTTTCTTACCATTTTAGTAAAAGGTGTTTGCACAAATCTAGAGACTTAGTCAAGTGGATTTGTGACTCCAAAATTTCAGATTGTTTTCAAGCTTTTGAAAATTCAAATGTTTAAGGTTTGAAATTTGCAAAGTTTTAATCACTTAAAACATTTTGTCGAAAGACTTCCTCCATACGGTAGTACCAGAAACCACAGTACAACGTACTGTTGCATGGTTTTGCCATAACTTGACTTAAATGAGAATGTTACACTTACTCTTACATTTTTCGACTAAGGCTTAGAGAATATCATTGTCTTGACTTTCTTGATATATCTTGATCATCTTGAATCATTGTTGAAAGTCCATTTGATTGCTTCAATCACTAATCATTCAACTAAAAGCAAACAATCAAATAACAAAGGGAACTTGGCATCATCAACTTAATGTGTTCTAACAAATTCCCCCTTTGATGATGACAAGTCCAAACATGTGTGATATTCCCCCTTAGCCCATGGTTACTCGGTCTTTGGTCATTTCAACATACACATAATTCATAAACATGATCAAGGTAATCGAAGGGTGCAACATGCTTGGCCAAAGTAAAACATCTAATCATGGAAGCTAAGACATAATCACGGTGAACGTTAGCCTAAGAGTTAAAAGATCACACATAAGCATAGTTTGAACTACTTCCCCCTCTTGACATCATCAAGGGAGGATAAAACATGTTCAAGGTTAGCAACACGATTTAAAAACACACACAAATTGTTCAAGCAAACAAAACACACAAGCATCCAAAGAGTGCAAAAGAGTCTTAAAACAACAAAGAGCCAAGGTTCAAATAAGCGATAAACGGGTTAGGAAGGCATGAGCTCAAGTGGAGGAGTTCGGCTTCTTAGCATCAAGACGTTCAAGTAGATCTTCCATTCATGGTACGAAGATCACCCACCTTATCCCGTAACTTGCCATGTTCCTTGACCAATCGATTGACAATTCCAAGAAGTTCATCCAACTTTGCTAGCACCACACCCAATTCAACAGTAGACCCCACTGTAGAACCACTTCCCGACTGATTTTTCCGCTCCAATTTCCCATTCTTAATCTCCAAATTCATCCGAGAAAGAAGACTCAGTGTCATTTCATCACTCAATTTCCCAATTGCGGGGCTTCCCTTCAACACTAACCCTTCCCTCATAAAGATAATAGAGAGCCACATACCATAAGGCACTACGGCATTTTTGTCGAAATTGCCGCTTTGAAATTCAGTGGACATCTCATGAATTCGGTGAAACATAAGGCGAGGAAGGTTTATGGGTTTGTGTTTGACAATGCGATGAATGAGGAGCATATCAAGGAGGGAGCATCTCCCACGGCTATTGTTGCTAGGGACGAGGTTGCGGAAAACAAGGTTAAAGATGAACCTAATGGGTGCGGTTAGTTCGAAGGCATAGATGTTGGTTGGGCCATTGTCATCATGAGTTCGAAGAACGTTCATGACTTGGGTGGATGTTATCCGTCAACTTCTCCTCAGTCACGTTTGGGAAAGGAGGTAAGCCCGGCATTACATACATCAAGGTGGGCAGCAAGTTGGTCAATTGTAAGGACAAGGGGTTTCTGATTGATATAGGCGGAAAGGGTTCCAGATGCAACATCTACTCTGACTGTTGCATAGAATTGAATGACCTCGGACAAGTACATAGGACTATACTTGTCAAACAGATTCACCCAACCCTGTGCATACATTGCTTCCTTGAAATATTTGAAGGCAATAGAAGTATCATACCAAGATTTTTTGAACCTCCTTCCACTGTGAAAGCAACAGATCAACATACCGTGGCATAGCTTAAGAACCTCCTCCGGAAGATCAAGTGAATTGAGATGGTTGAGGACATCATTCTTGAATGTTTCTCCAAATGGAGCAACTACTAAATCCATGCATGTATTGAGCGGAACCTTCTCCTCAATAATCTCATCCTCATTTACACTTGGTAAATCCCGATGATAACGAGGCCATTTGGGTGCCTTGGTCTTTGAACCAGATCTCCTTTTTCTTTGAGTGACTTTGGGATTTGGTGGGGATGCTTTCGGTGTTACATCATCGTCATCACCAAAGATCTCAACCATCTTTCTCTTAGACCATGGGTCAAGCCCATCATCGAACACTTGCTCGGCATTAGGATCGATTTCTGCTTCAACAGTGGGAGCCTTTGTTGCATCCATTTCAGTCGGTACATTTTCTTCCATGCTCTCATTTACCAAGTCTTTCAATATTTCATCAATACCATCATCCTTCTTTTCCTCATCTTCATCACTCTTTTCTTTTTCCTTATCAATTTCAAGATCATCTCCTTTGTCACCAATTTCTTTTGATTTTTATTCTTTTTCTTTTAATTCCTTTTCATTTCCTTTTTGATTTCTCCTCATTTTCTTTTGATTTTTCATCATCTCCCTCTGATTTTTCTTTACTCTCTTTTGATTTTTCACCTTCAAGTTCCCCCTCTCTCATCTCACGTGATTTACCTTCCTTTTCACTTGACTTTACAACATCACTCATTTTTTCAATTTCTTCATCTTTCTTGGTTCCCTTAGAACCGGATTCTTCCTCATCGGTGTCAAAGTCCACCTCTTCATCCAAGTGGAGCGAGATTGGAGGTCTTCTACCACGACCTCCTCTGCCCCGACCACCACCTCTTTTGGCGGTTGTTTTCTTTCGTGCAACGGTGGGTTTGGCAATGGCAGAGATGGCCTCATTAGTCTTGGCAGCGGTTTTGGGAGGCATTTTCTTTTTGGCGATATATTTTGGGTTAAAGGTATTTCTGAGTTGGAGAACTTCTTTTGAAAATCTTTGTTTTGAGGACATGCTGAGAAATTTGAAAAGGCAAAGTTTTTTTGACGGTTTGGGATTTCGAAAAAGGTGAGGAGTGGTTTTTTATTTAGTGGGTAATAGGAAGTATAGTGTTGAAACATGGGAAATAAATGTAAGGTTGGTGTGGTTAACAAGGGGAGTGGACGGTTAAGTGTTGGGAGAGTGAGGCTAGGTTGTAGGCTTTAGGTGTGATTTGACATAAAGTGGTTTAGTGGCTCAATGCAATTAACTCAAATGCACAAGGAAGTTTTGATGTTTAATTTTCTCGACCAATTTGCATGCATTAGACGGATTAGCCAAATTTATTAACAGATAATTCCAACCTCTAGTCAATCATCGAGGAAAATAATTTATTTTAGCTACATGTCACCTACTAAACTGATATAGGGTTTTATCGTCATTTCCCAATCAAAAACTATTTATAAAACCCAATTAAAAAGTAGTATTTAATTGGGGTCGAACACAAAGATGGCGGGGGTGTATACTTAGTCGTTTTAAGTCCTATTTTAGTCAAATAAAAATAAGATTGATTATTTGTAAACTAAGATGCAAATAAGATATAAAATTAAGCTAAATGAAGATTGCTTCTAATCAAATGAATGAAAACTAAGGTCCTTGGGTTCACTTGGGTAAGTCGAGGAAGAGAAGATTGTTAACAAGAAATGGGTAATGATAAAGGCCTATAATTGATCCTAATTTCTTAGTCAATTAGAGCTAACCAACAAGCATTTACTTACTAAGAAAAAAAACTCGTCTCGACCATGCCATATAGGCCTTCCATTGTCTTTCGACCTAGGATAGACTAAACATGATAATGAAAGACTCAAACTCTCATTTAAGCAATCCATCAAACATTTCGTAGGCATAGGAGTAGGTTTTACAAACAAGCTTACACTTAGTTGAGACAAACTCATCACAAACATGCATAAAGACTATCTAATAGCATAGGCACCAAGATGGATTAAATATGTCTAAGAAAGGCTCCAACTTTCATTTAAGCATCTCATTTAAACACTTCTAAAACCATCCAATATCATAATGCACCAAGATAAGTTAAACATGCTAATAAAAGACTCAAACTTTCGTTTAAGCATTTCATCGAGCACTTCATATGCACAAGAGTAAGACCGATAAATTACCCAATTCAAAAGGTTAAAAACCGAATTTCAATCCCCTTAATCACCCAAGATCCCCCATGACCTTAGATAAGACAACTCGCTGATACCCGTCGTAAGGTGTCAAAAATAATATTTATAATTCCTAACTACAACTATAGATAGTGGTAGTAGGGTCGAACCACAGAGAGGCGGATGCAATTAATAGTTGTCTAAATTTTAGTCTAAGTAACAAATGTGGGAGTTTGTTTGATTTGAGTGATCTATGACTAAATGCAATAAGTGAAAAGTAAACTAAGCTAGCAGATGAAAAAAGATATTAAAAGGGGTGCTAAGATGGTCGGTTCACTATAGTTTCGGCGGCAGTATACTAGGTAGGTCTAAAACAATCACGTGAGACGGGAAAATAAGAAGTCCTCTCGGTCCATTCTTAACAGGTAGCATCTTTCGATCTCGCTACAGGTCGCTAATATCACTAATGCTAACTTTCGTCCTGAAAAGTGACTTAAAAGGCTAAATTAACTCATCTTTCGATCTCATTAATCTAGTCGTCTTAATTAGGTAGGCTATCTCCCTTCCCTATCTCTCGATCTTTATTGGGTCGGTTAATTCCTAGGCATTCAACTAGTCGCGTGCACTCGATTCGTCAAATATGGAAATTAAATTAATTAAAACGAACAATATCTCACGAGGCCAGTCGATCGACCAGGGAATCCAGTCGATCGACCATGGCGCGATTTGGGGTTACTATTCTAATGCCGCCTACTTCTACAGATTCCCTACATCCTAGCACAAGGAATTTAGCTACTCATATTAGAAATAATAACAGTAATAAACTTGACAATTAAAACATTCGAATTCATACTTAAATTAATTAAATGAACAAATAACATAAAGCAATAATTCGGCTTCGGGAGATCTAACCTAGCAATTCTATACTACGAATGAAAGCAATGAAATTGAATATAAGAACAGAAGAGTACCGTGTAGAGGAATTGTAAAGGGAAGATCAAAACCGAATGCAAAAACAGAGACTTTATTAACGGAAATAATCTAAACTAATGTATGTGTAGAACTTAATGATAAAACTGAATTAAAGCTTGATGATCATTCTGAATAACCTAGGTTACGTTATATAGAATATCGCGTAACACTTATTCCTAAACCTAACATACAATGGGCTTTGGAAATCTCGTTCTATTAATTCACGTCAAAATTAACGGTATGGTCGATCGACCATAGCAGCCGGTCGATCGACTGAACTATGCTGAACAGTAGCTCCTGTAAGTCGTGCGTTGGTCGATTGACTGGGAAGACCGGTCGATTGACTGCTGTAGCTGGTGAACGCTTCTACATTCTTCATAAAGTTGTATTTCAGGCCTCGAAATGCGCACCAAGTTCGTTTCTCGCGTAAATACTTCATGTCAACTGCAATGCAAGGTACCCGAAGACGGATTTAGCTTGATTTCCGCTGGATTCTTCACATTTCTGCAATAATGTACAAAAACACGAAAGTAGACGGAAATAGGGAAAATAGTAGCATAAACTACATAAATGAGCTCTGAAATGCGTGTAAAATGGGGTGTAAAACATCATATTTAAGACACGCATCAAATTTCCCCAAACCAAACCCTTGCTTGTCCCCAATCAAGGACTAGACTCGATCCTAAAACCTAATGGAACGAGTTTAATCTCAGAGCGAAATGCAAACCGAATAGCCTAAACCAATTTAATGCAACAACCAACAATCAATTAGCAATATGATTCATGCAAACGAGTTATGTAGTCGTTAAAAACCTGCTGAACCATCAACTGTAGAGACTTATCAAATCGGACTCTCACGGGTCGCTCATATCACTCAATAAAAACAGGTGAATATATGTAAAAGATAGAAAGAAGTAATTTGTAATGACTCTCACCTAAACTACGACCTATAAGAACATGCCGGCAATCTAATATGAAAATAATCTCTACAACCGTACATAAGCATTCCAACCAAACAAATGACCATGACACATGCCGAGGTATATATGGATATGTGAGGTATGGGGTAAGAAGAGACAAAACAATTATGGGAACGTGGAGGTATAGGTGATCAAGCTAGTACCTAAACAAAACCATGTGACAACATCCAACTTCTTGCTCAAAATCAACAATAAAACCGGTGCTAATTATCAAGCACAAATCTCGCAATCTCCATAATAATTAATCAACTCCCCATAAGATATGAATGCAACATGGGAGCAAAAATCGCCATTTAAAAAGGACTTTGATTTTTTTCTTCTTTTCTTCTCGGGCTTCAGTCGATCGACCAATGAGGCCAGTCGATCGACCATACCGAACTTATTTCTCTCTTCTCTCCTTTTTTTCTTTTTTTCTTTCCTTTTTCCATTTTTTTTCCATCTTCCCAACATCATCTCAAAATGAGCATATGCCACCAAAAACGAAGTAACAATCCCAAGAACATAAACTACTAGCTTGACAAGGGAAGGCTAAATGTAGGATGTAGTAACGGGACAAAAAGGCTATTTTTGGCAGTGTGGAGCTTATGGGCAAAATGAATAAAGGAAAACCTCTACCACATGTGTCAACAAACCACAACCCGAATGCATACAGGTATTAAGCAGATCAAGTTCATATTTATGCATCTTAATATAACATGTCTCATAAGGAGTAACTACTCACATCCTAGATAAACTGGTCATAAATGTCACCAGTTATAAGCTCTAAATCTCAGAAATATAAGTAGTTTGCCAAAAATCTAAGTCAAGACTCAAGTTCAGCAAATAATTTAACGAAAACTCGTAGATATGCATATACGATTCTACTAATAACATGTCAATTAAGCACGGTTTAGGCATAAACAGCTGCAAATGCAATGTCATCATTGAAATACTACCGTTCCGACTCAACCTATATGCTAAAATAAACGTGCATTTTTCAAATTTTTCATTTTTTTTTTGAATTTTTTTCTGTATAAATAAGGGAAATGAAATAAACGATGCAAACTGAAATAAACGTGAAACAGAAATGCAATAAAACATATGAATGCGACGCAAAACCCTTCCCCAAACCAAATCACACAATGTCCCCATTGTGCAATATCATATAATGAAATAAAAGGGAAACATGAATTTGCGTTATTATAACTAAACAAGACATGAAGAGGACTCGGAAACTCACAAGACTTTAAGCGCAACAAAAGGAAACCTCCCCAAACCAGTGTGAGCTAGGAGGTTTCAATAGCCAGCAGTGCTACCATAGGTACCTGAAAAGACAAACAAAAGACACCGCGCGTAATTCAGAGAAAGCAAAATTGGGACAGTAAAATTATGTGCGAAAATGAGAAAACGGAAGAAAACAGAAATTAATCGGAGAATAAAGTGGAGAAAAGACTCCCTCAATTCCGCAATTCGACCAAACACAACAGGGGAATGATCGAAAACAGGTACAGCAGCGCTGGGCGGTCGATCGACCACATCGCCCAGTCGATCGACCAGGATGAACAGGAACAGAAGCTCCTGGAATCGCAGCTCAGTCGATCGACCACACAGGCCAGTCGATCGACTGAAATACCTGCTGTAAGTTCTGATTTTCTTCGAATTAGCTCAATAAATTGAGCTAATTTGGTCTATAAACATGCAAATACACATAATAACGCGCCCAAAAATTGCGCAAAACCTAAAGTAAAGTCTAAAGGCTTTAAAAATCCTAAACAAACTTATTAAAGCGAAGTCTCGCGCACACAAAAACAATAAAAAGAGTCTAACGAAAGCAATAAAATGAAAGTTTTTGTAAAAGTCTTAATCAACTAACAGTTGATCAAGAATGGCCACGGAATGGCCCACTTGCTCGGCTTCTGGCTACAAGAGGTAGCCTCAACAGTGCTCATCTTCTCAGCTGCACTCATCTCAACTCCAACATCCGCAGAACTCAACGGATCATCTTCTCTGACATCTTCCTAATCAATGACCTCTTCTGGCTCATCAAAATCCAAATCGGACTCTGTCACTTTGACTGGCTCATCGTCAGGCTCCTCATCAGTGCCATAGCTAAGACATCCTAGGCCGCCTCTTGAAACGATTGGCTCCTTCACAGCTGGAACATTATGCGGCTCTTCCTTCCCCAAACCAGCTCCTGCAATATCTAAAACAGACGAATCTTCCTCCAATTTGCTCCCAATCTGGGGCGGAGGTGTTACAACAGGAATAGGCATAGAGGCAGACATGTCAGAAAGCACAAAATAGGATTTCTTTTCAGAAACCGTATTACAAGTGACTGGCCACATAGGATCCTTCTTCTTAGCGGGCTGGGCAAAAACGATGGACTGTTTCCCTACTTTAAAGGTCAACGTCCCTGAGCCTACATCTATAACTGCACCAGCAGTGTGCAGAAATGGTCTACCCAAA
Organism: Silene latifolia; assembly: GCF_048544455.1. NCBI lineage: Eukaryota > Viridiplantae > Streptophyta > Magnoliopsida > Caryophyllales > Caryophyllaceae > Silene > Silene latifolia. The sequence goes on along the minus strand of NC_133532.1, from coordinate 47,799,090 downwards.
ATGATAGGAATATGAGCATCCTCGGGTATATCTAGTACAACGAAGTCAACAGGGAAGAAAAACTTTCCTATTTGCACAGGAATGTCCTCTAAGACTCCTATAGGCTGGACTGCGGAACGATCAGCCATCTGTATTGTCATGCTAGTAACTGCAAACCTAGTTAATTTCAATTTTCTGGCTAGACTCAAAGGCATAACACTAATACTGGCTCCTAGGTCACACAATGCCTTCTCAATTGAGAAGGTGTCAATACTACATGGAACTGAAAAGCTACCTGGGCCAGCTAACTTATGTGGTGCAGTATGGGTCAAATAAGAACATGACTCCTCAGTTAGCGCGATAGTTTGCACATTATCAAGTGACTTCTTTTTGGACAAAAGCTGCTTCATAAATTTCGTGTAAGCAGGCACTTGATTAACTAATTCAAGGAAAGGAACTTGTACATTTAAACTACGAATAACATTTTCAAATTTATTAAACGATACCTGTTCCTTCGTCGGCACCAATCTCTCCGGATAAGGAGCTGTAAGAAGCAGCTTAGCCCTCTCCTCTAAATCTCTCATGCCGGCGTCGGTGGATTTAGGCTGAAAATCCACTACCTTCTCTTTGTTGTAACTCGACCCTTCTTCAGACCGTCTCAAATATGAACCATTAATCGACATCGGGTCATACTTCAGAACCGGAACTGACCCATCAGCATTTGGGTCTTGCCTCAATATTTTCGGAGTAGTCGTACCCCGAAACAAGTGATCCCTCAAGTTATTAGGCATTGGAGGACGAAAAGGTTCACTTTCAGCAGCGTTTCCAGTCGATCGACCAGGTTTCTCAGTCGATCGACTGACTTCTATAGGACCAGAAAGCTCTTCAGTATCTCGCGGATCGTCGATCGATCGGGTATATCGATCGATCGATCGATATACCTGGTAATCGCCTTTTTCTTTCCCATTCGTTCCGACTTTCTTTTGACTCGGTTCCGCCTCATCTTTTTCAGCAATGTCCTCGACCATAGCGGGCCCATCGAGTGTAGACCCGCTCCTCAAAGTGATAGCATTAAGGGTCTCCTTTTGATCCGTCTGCGTCGGTAAATGTCCCGGAGCTCGAGTTGTATTCTTGCAGGCCAATTGAGCAATTTGGCTCTCCAACATTTTCATCCCGGCCTCTCTAGGTTGAGACTCTTTCAGCAACAAATTTTTCAATTCGGCAAATTCGGAGCCTTGGGACTGCTGCTGCTGCTGAGGAACATACGGAGGCTTTTGATATGGCTGTTGCTGCTTATGAGGGGGCACATAATTCTGCTGCTGCTGAGGAGGTGGAGTCGGATTTAGGACATTTTGGCTACTCCACCTCAAGTTAGGATGGACATTCGGCTCAAAATAAGTGTTTGTCTGCCTATAATGTTGAAAAGCAGCACAAGACTCATAGGGATTAGGACAATGATCTGAAACATGTCCCTCAGCTCCACATCTTTTGCAGACGAAAGGACCGTCTGACACAGTATTCACATGATAGATCCCTCCTTTTGAAGCTCCTCCCAACTCGTACTTATCAAATCTCGCCGTGAGAGCCTCTAATGCAGCTGCAGAAGGAGATTCAGCAGCTCTCCTTTGATTTCCCCTGGAATTTCAATACTCAGCTTTATGGGTGGCCAAATCATCAATAATTTTCCACCCCTTAGTCTCTCCCACATTCTCCTGGAATCTGCCACTAGCTGCCGCATCCAGGATAGCCCTCTGATCGTCATAGAGCCCATTATAAAATTGATTACATAGACTCCATTTCTCGAACCCATGGTGCGGAATAGTTCGCACCAGTTTCTTGAAACGGACCCACGCCTCATGAAAATTCTCATCAGGACCTTGTTTAAAGCTCGTGATCTGAGCTCTAATGGCATTGGTCATCGAGGCAGAGAAATATTTCTTGTAAAACGCTAAGGCCAGCGAATTCCAGTCAGTTATCCCTTTAGCAGCTCGATCCAAATCTCTGTACCACTCCCTTGCAGCATCACGGAGTGAGAATATGAACATAGTCTCCTTCACCTGGTCCTGGGTCACACCGGTTGGTGGGGGTATGAAACAGCAGTAATCAATGAATGTCTCCATATGCTTAGCTGCATCTTCATTTACAGCTCCCCCGAATTGGTTTCTCTCAACCAAGTTGATATAAGATGGTTTCGGCTCGAATTTTCTGTCCTCCTCTGGTAATGCGAATCTCTTATAAAGATTCGCAGCTGTCGGCTCTGAGTGACTGGCTATACTTGCTTCTTCAGCCATGTCTGGAGATGTGACGGTCTCAGCTGAGGAAGTAGAAATAGGTGATGAAGGTGGATCCTCCTCAAACAGCTCGTTCTCGTAGTAACTAGACAGAGTACTCAGCTCTTCCTCTGTCGGCAATATCCTAGATGATCGTCTCAACTCGCGCAAAGTCTTCTCAATCCTGTGACCTGCGCATAAGAGGAAACTACAAGAAGAATATGAGAATAGTTTAAGGAACAGATGTCCCTTAAACTCAGAAAAGACTAAAAATAAAACAACCAATAATTTTAAACAATTGCCTCCCCGGCAACGGCGCCAAAATTTGATACCCGTCGTAAGGTGTCAAAAATATTATTTATAATTCCTAACTACAACTATAGATAGCGGTAGTAGGGTCGAACCACAGAGAGGCGGATGCAATTAATAGTTGTCTAAATTTTAGTCTAAGTAACAAATGTGGGAGTTTGTTTGATTTGAGTGATCTATGACTAAATGCAATAAATGAAAAGTAAACTAAGCTAGCAGATGAAAACAGATATTAAAAGGGGTGCTAAGATGGTCGGTTCACTATAGTTTCGGCGGCAGTATACTAGGTAGGTCTAAAACAATCACGTGAGACGGGAAAATAAGAAGTCCTCTCGGTCCATTCTTAACAGGTAGCATCTTTCGATCTCGCTACAGGTCCCTAATATCACTAATGCTAACTTTCGTCCTGAAAAGTGACTTAAAAGGCTAAATTAACTAATCTTTCGATCTCATTAATCTAGTCGTCTTAATTAGGTAGGCTATCTCCCTTCCCTATCTCTCGATCTTTATTGGGTCGGTTAATTCCTAGGCATTCAACTAGTCGCGTGCATTTGATTCGTCAAATATGGAAATTAAATTAATTAAAACGAAGCATATCTCACGAGGCCAGTCGATCGACCAGGGAATCCAGTCGATCGACCATGGCGCGATTTGTGGCTACTATTCTAATGCCGCCTACTTCTACAGATTCCCTACATCCTAGCACAAGGGATTTAGCTACTCATATTAGAAATTATAACAGTAATAAACTTGATAATTAAAACATTCGAATTCATACTTAAATTAATTAAACGAACAAATAACATAAAGCAATAATTCGGCTTCGGGAGATCTAACCTAGCAATTCTATACTACGAATGAAAGCAATGAAATTGAATATAAGAACAGAAGAGTACCGTGTAGAGGAATTGTAAAGGGAAGATCAAAACCGATTGCAAAAACAGAGACTTTATTAACGGAAATAATCTAAACTAATGTATGTGTAGAACTTAATGATAAAACTGAATTAAAGCTTGATGATCATTCTGAATAACCTAGGTTACGTTATATAGAATATCGCGTAACACTTATTCCTAAACCTAACATACAATGGGCTTTGGAAATCTCGTTCTATTAATTCACGTCAAAATTAACGGTATGGTCGATCGACCATAGCAGCCGGTCGATCGACTGAACTATGCTGAATAGTAGCTCTTGTAAGTCGTGCGTTGGTCGATCGAGTGGGAAGACCGGTCGATCGACTGCTGTAGCTGGTGAACGCTTCTACATTCTTCATAAAGTTGTATTTCAGGCCTCGAAATGCGCACCAAGTTCGTTTCTCGCGTAAATACTTCATGTCAACTGCAATGCAAGGTACTTGGGGGCGGATTTAGCTTGAATTCCGCTGGATTCTTCACATTTCTGCAATAATGTACAAAAACACGAAAGTAGACGGAAATAGGGAAAATAGTAGCATAAACTACATAAATGAGCTCTGAAATGCGTGTAAAATGGGGTGTAAAACATCATAGTTAAGACACGCATCACTCACACATACCTATAAGAGAGAAATTGAAAGATAAATAAACAAGCATGAATAACACAATAAACATGGTTACTAATTCAAACAATAATTTAAATGAACAAGAAATGTAAATAAACTAAAGGAAATGAGATTAAGAAGAGAAATTATACCAAAAGACAATAACTTTGATTGAATTATGGAAGGATTCTTCAATTCTCCACATACCACCCAAAATTACTAGATGTATACTAATGAAAGGAGATGAACTTGGATAAACTAGAGAACAATTACATTAATTTTTAATAAAGATTACAACTTGAGTAGAGGAACATTGAAGGGAGGAAATTTAATTCTAGGGTTCTAAAATATTTGAGAGAAAGATGAGCTAGTCTAATTTCTATAGTCTAATTTTATTCTAAATGTAGTGTGTAAGTAGTGGTGTATTGTGATGTATTTATACTAGTCTAATAATAATAATAATGTAGTATTGTGGTGTATCTTACATGCCTTGAATCGGCTCATTGAGGCTCGGGGTACTGAGGTGGGACTTTCCATGTTACTGGTTGATTTCCAGAATGCCTTCAACCTTGTTGATCGTACAACCGTGCTTCTGGAAGTTCGCCGACGTTGCCCGGTTCTCTCCCGTTGGGTGGAGTTTTGTTATTCCAGCCCTGCCTGTCTTTTTTATGGGGAGCATTGCTTGTGGTCTTGTCAGGGAGTCCAGCAGGGTGATCCTTTGGGTCCGTTGCTTTTCGCTTTGGTTTTGCATCCCTTAGTATGCAAAATCCGGGACACTTTTGACCTCACTATGAAGGCATGGTACTTGGATGATGGCACCATTGTGGGGGATACTTTGGAGGTGGGGAAGGTCTTGGATTTGATTATGGCGGATGGCCCCCGTTTTTGACTACACCTTAATGTCTCCAAGACGGAGGTCTTTTGGCCTGTTGAGGATCCTCAGAGTTGGCTCCCTGGGGTTTCCCCCCCCCCCCCCCTCTATTGCTCGGCCCATGAGGGGTGTTACAGTTTTGGGTGGACTGTCGACTTGCCCCTGGTTTTGGCAGTGAGATTGTGGCGAGGAGAGTAACTAAGACCATTGAGCTGATGGACTTGGTTGCGAGGATTGAGGACCCGCAATGTGAGTTGCTTCTACTTCGAGCTTGTACTGGTATTTCTAAGCTCTATTTCTCCCTTTGTACTTGCTCCCCTAGTGTCTTTGGGTCCGTCCATCTTCCTTTTGATCGCTCTTCGTTCCGACTTGAACGTATCGTCACCGCGTCTGGCCCGGGATTTAGGGATTGGCAGTGGCGCCTTGCTACTTTCCCTTTTCATCTTGGTGGTCTTGGTGTCTATGCGGCGGGGGATGTTTTACATTATGCTTTTATTGCGTCCCGTTGCGATGTCCGATTTTTGCAGTGCTAAGCTCCTCGGACCCTCCGATATTGTAGGCTGGCCCCGCTTTTGATGATGCCGCGCGGGATTTCATGCGACTACATGTGCTCTCGGTATCTTAGGTAACCCTAGTGAAATTGTCGCCCCCAAACTTATGAAGAAATTGGCGGACATTTATTTCGCGACGGTTCTTCTTTCTTCAGTGGTCTGTTTTCTCTTTGACACCTCGCCAGCTTGCTTTGTGGCAGTCACAGTAGGGTTCCCACTCCTCTGATTGGTTGCGTGCGGTTCCTATCTCGGGGTTGGGTCAGACTATGAACGGGAGGACTTACCGTATTGTACTTGGGTATCGTCTGGGTGTTCCGTTATTCATGGTCTCTAGGCCCTGTCCAGCTCGCTCTCGGGTTTTTGATGATGATGTTTTTGGGGACCACGCTGTTTATTGTACTGGTACTGTGGGCGTTAAACATCGGCATAACCTCGTCCGTGACACTCTTTTCGACATCTGCTATAGATCTGGTATTTCTGCGGGAAAGGAGGTTGATATCGGTTTGGTTGACGGGCATGGGGGTTCTCTTCGTCCTGCGGATTTGCTGCTCTATTCTCTTGGGACAGGGGGCGTGATGTGTGCGTTGACTTGACCGGGTCTTCTCCTTTGACTCAGACTGGGATGACGAATTTTGTGCCTAGCCGGGTTGTTGCTGATGTTGCTCAGCGTAAGTGTGTTAAGTACGGGGATTTGTGCGCGGCAGCGGGTTATGGTTTCCTTCCCTTCTCTTTCTCATCACTTGGGGAGTTGGGTTCGGATGCTGTTGCCTTGCTCAAGCGGATCCAGAAATTCTCGGTATCTCAGGATGCGGGGGCTCGGGTGGCCGCTTACATTTTTACTAGACTTAGCTTTGCTGTTGCTAAGGGTGTGGGAGCCCAGCTTGTTTCTCGGCTCCCCACCAATTTCATGTAAACTTTTGTTTTTCTATTAATGATAGCTGTGCACATCCTTTTATAATAATAATAATAATAATTAATAATAATAATAATAAAACTAATCCTAATCTTCCTCTAAGACACGACATCATCCCCCAAAAATAAAAAGGGGAAAGTGGAGCTAATTAATTGTGCAAATAAGGGCAAAACAAAAGACGCATAAACCAACAATGAACAATTTGAAACGTAGCAGAGGTGTGGGAGCCGGTCCACCGGCCACCGGCCTGGGCACCGGTAGCGAGACCATCAATAAAGGGAAGCAATTTTGGTGTTGCGTGTTGGCTGCCGGTGAGCCGGCAGAAGAGCCACCGGTAGAGAGCACAATTTGTGCGAGATTTGAAGAGGAATGGAGTTGCGTGCCGGTTGGCCGGCTGCCGGTGGGCTATACCGGTAGCGAGACCTCACGAAAAGTAGGAAAATTGAGTGTGTGCCTGCCGGTTGAGGGAGTCGGCTGCCGGGGTACCGCCATAGACAAACAAGCATGGTTGATTGCATTTGTTGATGGTGATGGACATGAGGTATAAGGGAGGTCGTGGTGGCTGTTGTGGTGGTTAATGGTGGTTATTTGGAGGTTGGGTTGTGAAGTTAGAAGTGGGAGGATGTTAGTGGTGGTGATGGGTGGCTGGAGGTGGCTTTGGTGGTGGTTGAAATATGGTCGCATGAAAAGGGTTATAATTGTATGTTTTGGCTAGGGGGGAAAGGTGAGGTCGTGGTGGCTGTTGCGGTGGTCCATGGTGGTCGTGGATGGTTGTGATATGATGTTGGAAGTGGAGGGTAGTCAGTGGTGGTGAGTGGTGGCTGACACGGTGGCCGAAGGTGGTAGTAAAAGCTCAGCAAAGACCGTCTGAAATTAGCAGCTGCTCCTTTACTTAGTTTATTTTTCCATGACTTGGCTTATTTTCACCTCTGCCATTTCTTCTCATAATCCCGTCTTGCTCTTCCGCCTCACTTTCCCGTCTTGCCTGCACATTAAATTAATATAATAATAATAATACTAATATTATACATAAATACAATTAATTATTAATTATAAACTAATACGACTAATTATTATAAATTAGTAATTAAATGAGCTTTTTAGACATTTAAGCACATAAAATCGAGTCGGAATAAGTTATAAATGCGGGGTAAAATACGACTAAAATGCTACTTATCAAATCTCCCCACACTTAAACCTTACTCGTCCTCGAGTAAGCTCATTAAATTAAACTAAGACCCGTAATATAAAAGGACTAGATAAACTAATAATATCCGATGAAAGGCATTTAACGGGCCTTCTCCGTCCCTTCAACTCACTCCGAAACACTATGAGGTATGCATTCCGATGCAAGGCAAGTGGGGGCTTGCGGAAAATTTCGACACATCCAACATTTAAGCACGAATCAACATATAAGATGCATCACAAAAAGTCAAACCGCTTTCCTCATCTAAGCGGCCGTTTTCTTTCAAAAATCGAATAAAGAGAGTCATTAGTGGAGGATGTCATCTCCGGGTCTTACCAAGGTGTCAACTCCCTTATTCTAGCTCAAGTAGCCAATATTGACAACACGGGGTGCCTAAGAAACAAATTCTAGGCGTGAAAGGGGAAATACGTAGCTATACTCCCAAGAATGACACGACACACACAAGATTCGACTCCATATCAAACCTTTAACCAAAAGGAGACCAAAGCCCGACTCTCACGGGTTTCACTAGTCACTCAAATGAAAGAACGGGGTGATTTTTGTGACAAAAAGTAACCAAAAGCACTTTCCTAACTCGACTTGCGAAGCATGCCCGCAATCTAATATGGTACTATATCTAATTTCCGCAAGAGAAATGTCAAATGATGCACATACAAGAGAATATCGGGTTGTAATGGGGCTTGGGTTAGGTGAAAAGGGATCGGTGCAAACACCGTTTTATGACATGTGAGGCTATCGGATTGAGTAGTCGACACATCTAACCAATTCACTAAACTCAACCAATGCAAATGAATTCTTACACAAAATATAACAAGATTGTCATTTCCAAAAATTATTCAATCCTCTTCAAAGCAAAACTCGATTTGCAGATTACCAACCCTTTATTAAACACAAAAATATACATTCTCTTTTTTTTTCCTTTTCATTTCATTGTTTTTCTCTTTTTTCTATTTGTTTTTCTTTTCTATTACTTGTAACCTCCTTAACAAATGCAAAATTGGCAAACCATCAAGCTTCATTTCACTTTTGTGATATTTCGCACCGTTCACCTCAACAAAAATCACTTTCCTTACCCAATTATACTCCTCAAAACAACTACAAGGACGAACTACTCAACAAAGGTGAGATGTTTATGGAATGTAGTTATTTTATTGGCAATTGAAATGACAAGGCTTAGGCACAAATTGGGTAAACAAAAGGGAAAGATGATGAAATGGGTGAAAGATAAGCTTATTTGGCTATGAGAGGCTACTTTATTTGAACAAAATTGTCTCAATATGCACATCGACACTTCTACGGTAAGGAATGAGCACCATACTTATGCGTTTTGACATGACATACCACGTAAGGAGGACTACTCACATGACCTAAACGGGACCGGTTTGATGGACCGGCCATATGGAGGCTCTATCCTCACATTTTAGTAGCTATATCGGACCTAGGTCAAGTCTCGGGCCTAATACGGTCTCACAAGGTGGTCGCAACTTGGTTGTTAAGCTATACTTCCGGATTTTTGCAAGCAAAAACCCTAACACGTGTCATCAAGAGGCACGGGCTATCAAGAGGGAAATGACACGGGCAAAACAAATTATCATCATTGGCAACATATGCCCTCCACATTTAGACTCCCTATGCAAATATTTACAAACAAGATGCAACGTGTATGGAATGCAACTAATCATATGAACAAGCTATGTGAATGCAAGAGTGAACATATATATACATGTCTAATCTAAATGCATACAAGTTCTAGTCCTAACAACACACCAACAACACAAGCATATCCAAAACGGTTCCCAAAAGGAACACCCATATCAAAAATCCCGTCCTCCTCCATGCTACTATATACAAAAAGAAAAGGAAGGATAAAGGAGAAAGAATTGGAAGAATTTTACCAAGCGTCTTCTCCGATGATTCCTGTGTTGCCTATCAAAATGGTTAGGACAAATGCAATATATATAATATAAACAATGCAATATTTTTGGAATTTTTGAAAATTTTCAATTTTTAGGGATTTTTGTAATTTTCTCAAATTAACAAGCAAGTATATACAAATATAAACAAATATTCACAAAGTGGATATTTCCCTCCCCACACTTGAAATTTACATTGTCCTCAATGGAACAAAGTATAGGGAGAGAATAGGAAAAATAAATAACATATTTTTGGATTTTGAAATTTGTTTTTGAAATGAAATAACATGTTTTTGTTGGTTATTGATTTTTTCAAAATTAAAGGACATGTTTTTGGATTTTTTGAATATTTGAAAATAAATAACATGTTTTTGTATTTTTAAAATATGAGAATGTCTTCCCCACACTTATTTATTTACATATTTCTTGATGGAAATAAATGTGTGGAGGATATTCGAAAAGTAAATACATATTTTTGAAGATTTTTGATTTTTCAAATTTTTAGTTGTTTTTGGTTGATGAATATAATGCATGAACTATTCTATATGCTAAATTGAAAGTACAGTGCAAACTACACTATATGAATGCAAAGAGAGCTAATTTAGATTAACTCCTATTCGGATCATGTCACTAAATGCAAAATGCGGTAAAAACTTAATTAGAGAGAGGGAGAATATATACAATGCGGTGGTTCTTAAGTAACTCCACCAAACCTCTTCATTAAGGAGACTTCAATCAATCGGGATCCCCCTCTTGGAATCCCGCTATCCCTTTAACAACTTCAAACTTTCTCATGGAGCAAGAGCTCCCAAGCTTTGACAACACTTCATGTACACCGTTTATGGCATGGTGCAATTCCGACCATTTCCGGGCAATTTCTTCTTCAAACTTCTTCTTGTCATGGACAAGAACTTCTTCATTTTCTAGGCTTGGTTCACATTTCCCTTTTCTTTTCGCCTTCTTTCTCCATCTTTTTGGTTTCTTCTTCTCAACCCTTGGCTTCATTTTTGGAGGGGCATTAGTGCTAGAATCAAATTTGGGAGGGATGACATTGGGGTGATCCTCTCAAACATTAAGCTTCAACTATTCTTTCCCTTTTTCATCTTCTATCATCAACACTTCACCTACCCCTTTCTCATCAATCTTCTTTGGGGTTTCTTTGCTTGAAGTGACCGAGCTAAACTCTTCAAGGCAAGTAAATTGGTAGGAGGTGGGAGGTGGAAGAGTCAACTTCTCAATATTGAGGTTCATGATGTTGTCATTTTTATCCTTATTTTCTTGACCCTCCAAATGAACCGAACCATTTCCAAAGAGGAGAGTTTCAATATCTTCCAAGCTAGTGTCAAAACTACAAATATCATAGTTTTTCTCATGGCTCCTCAACTCACCAAGTATGGCAAGTTCAAATTCATCAACCTCCATTTCCAAAGTCCTAACCTCTTCCCCACACTTGTCGTTGATATACACTTCATCTTCATGAATTTTAGAAGGAATTGGTGGTGAGAGGTCTTCCTCATCATCATATATATTCTTTTGCTTTGAGATAACTTCCTCTAGAAAGTTGGTGCAATGAGGTGTCTCTTCCGTGGATGGAAGAGTGACTTCCATCATTTTCACCAAGTTAAAAAATTTATCGACACATGAGTCTTCATTGGTCACTTCCACCCTTTGAGGAAAAGGCAAAGGTGGCACATAAGAAGGTTTTGGTGTAACCTTGGGCTCCTCCATTACCAACTCACTCACTTCTTGCTTTCCCGAGGAGTTTTCCTCCCACATTACCATTTCTTCTTCTTCATCATCGGCTTCAACTTCTTTTCTCTCAACTTCTATCCCCATTATTTCTTCAAGAACAAACTCATAACCAATTTCACGCCTTCTATGTTCACCAATTTCGGGGGTAGTTGATACAATCGGGTCATCATTCTCTTCACTCATTTCAAATGATATTGGCCTTAACTCGTCACCAACATTAAGGGACATGCATGCTTCCTCCATTGCCACTTCCCCCCCCCCCCCCCCACAATGATTGTATTCACCTCATTTACCTCCATAGGATCCCTATCATTTTGCCCTTGCCCTAAAAATCCATCCGGTGGTGCTTGAGGGTCAACAAGAGCTTTGGAACCCATTAAACGAATAAGGGTACTTTGGGAGGCATAGAGTTCCTTTATGTTTTCAAAGACTTGGGTGTCAAGAAATTTTTGACGGGCGGAGAAGCTATTCATGCTTTGTAGGGTTGAACTTGCCAAGTCTTCTATCATCTTAAACAATTTGTCATATTGAGCATCTCCCAAGAAATTGCTTGCTTGAGGTGGTGGCTCTTGATTGGAAGATTGGTTGGCAAGTGAGAAATGAGAGTCGTGGTTGTACCGGTTTTTAAAATTTGAACCTTGGCCTTGGTGAAAGCCTTGGTTGAATCCTTGATAGTTTTGATTGAAATGATACCCTTGGTTGTACCCTTGCTCTTGGTACCCTTGGTCAAAACTTTGAAAGTTTTGATTGAAATTTTGATCTTGGTACCCTTGATTGAAGCCTTGGTTGGCTTGGTTCCCTTGGTCTCCTTGGTAAAAGTCTTGGTTACCTTGGTAACCTTGGTTGAAATATTGGTGATTCATTTGGTTCACTTGCTTCTTCTTACTCAACTCTTCAAGCTTTTTGGTGAGCATATCAAGCTTAGCATTAGTCTCCTTATTTACTAAGAATTTGGGAGGGTGCTTACTTCTTCTCAAGACATTCACTCTTGTGCCATAGTTTGCCTCAGAGTCCACCATTTTCTTGATTAGAGTAGTGCCTTCCTCTTCACCCAAATGATCGAATCCCCCTCCCGCGGAGGCATTCACCATTTCCTTTGTTCTTGGCAACAAGGTTTGGAAGAAGGTTTGTGTGACATACCAATCCGGAATTCCATGGTGAGGGCAACTAGCAATAAGGTCTTGATATCTATCCCATGCTTCACCTAAGGATTCTCCATCCTCTTGTTGGAAAGTGTGGATCTCATTTCGGAGCATGGCGGTCTTGGATGATGGATAGTACTTGGCCATGAATGCCTTTGCTAAAGCATCCCAAGTTGTGAATGTGTCCGGTGGGTGAACATTAAACCATCGGCCTGCCTTACCCGTCAAGGAGAATGGGAACAACATCATCCTTAGTGTATCTTCGGATACCCCATTCTTTTTCATCATAGAGACTTTTCTCTTGAACTTTCTTAGATGAGCATGAGCATCTTCTTCAATATGCCCCCCCGAACACGTCTTTTTCAATTAGGCCAACTTGAGCCGGATGCATCTCAAAATTGTTTGGAGCCAAGGTGCCAAAACTGATGGGGTCACAAGCATCATTATGGTTTGGACGGTTATGGTCACGTAAGGCCATTGGTGGTGGTGGTGGGTTTGGTATATGAGGTGGTGGTGTTTGAGGTGGGCTATTTGGAAGTTGGAAGTTGTGAAATGGATTTTCTAATGGAGGCTCAATTGTGTTGTTTGGTTGTTGTTGAGTTGTGTTTTCAATGAGAGGTTGGATGGATGAATTTGCTTGGTTTATGGTTGCTTGAGAAGAGGTTCTAACCCTTGATATGGTCCTATTCCTTAAGGCCCTAAAAAGCCTTTCAGGATCGGAGTCAAAGAGCAAAACTTGGTGGTTCCTCCTAGGCATACAACTTGACAAACCGTAAGACTCCTAGTGCTTTTACACACTAGGGTAAGGCAAAAATCACACACACTCTACAAGAAGCACACAAACTACACAAACAAGCAAACAACAAGTAATGACTAAAGCTAGAAACTTCAACTAACTAAGCATAACCTAACGCCATCCCCGGCAACGGCGCCATTTTGATATAGGGTTTTGTCGTCATTTCCCAATCAAAAACTAATTATAAAACCCAATTAAAAAGTAGTATTTAATCGGGGTCGAACACAAAGATGGCGGGGGTGTATACTTAGTCGTTTTAAGTCCTATTTTAGTCAAATAAAAATAAGATTGATTATTTGTAAACTAAGATGCAAATAAGATATAAAATTAAGCTAAATGAAAATTGCTTCTAATCAAATGAATGAAAACTAAGGTCCTTGGGTTCACTTGGGTAAGTCGAGGAAGAGAAGATTGTTAACAAGAAATGGGTAATGATTAAGGCCTATAATTGATCCTAATTTCTTAGTCAATTAGAGCTAACCAACAAGCATTTACTTAGTAAGAAAAAAAACTCGTCTCGACCATGCCATATAGGCCTTCCATTGTCTTTCGACCTAGGATAGACTAAACATGATAATGAAAGACTCAAACTCTCATTTAAGCAATCCATCAAACATTTCGTAGGCATGGGAGTAGGTTTTACAAACAAGCTTACACTTAGTTGAGACAAACTCATCACAAACATGCATAAAGACTATCTAATAGCATAGGCACCAAGATGGATCAAATATGTCTAAGAAAGGCTCCAACTTTCATTTAAGCATCTCATTTAAACACTTCTAAAACCATCCAATAGCATAATGCACCAAGATAAGTTAAACATGCTAATAAAAGACTCAAACTTTCGTTTAAGCATTTCATCGAGCACTTCATATGCACAAGAGTAAGACCGATTAATTACCAATTCAAAAGGTTAACAACCCAATTTCAATCCTCTTAATCACCCAAGATCCCCCATGACCTTAGATAAGACTACTCACACATACCTATAAGAGAGAAATTGAAAGATAAAGAAACAAGCATGAATAACACAATAAACATGGTTACTAATTCAAACAATAATTTAAATGAACAAGAAATGTAAATAAACTAAAGGAAATGAGATTAAGAAGAGAAATTATACCAAAAGACAATAACTTTGATTGAATTATGGAAGGATTCTTCAATTCTCCACATACAACCCAAAATTACTAGATGTATACTAATGAAAGGAGATGAACTTGGATAAACTAGAGAATAATTACATTAATTTTTAATAAAGATTACAACTTGAGTAGAGGAAAATTGAAGGGAGGAAATTTAATTCTAGGGTTCTAAAATATTTGAGAGAAAGATGAACTAGTCTAATTTCTCTAGTCTAATTCTATTCTAAATGTAGTGTGTAAGTAGTGGTGTATTGTGATGTATTTATACTAGTCTAATAATAATAATAATAATAATAATAATAATAATAATAATAATAATAATAATAATAATAATAATAATAATAATAATAATAATAATAATAATAATAATAATAATAATAATAATAATAATAATAATAATAATAATAATAATAATAATAATAATAATAATAATAATAATAATAATAATAATAATAATAATAATAATAATAATAATAATAATAATAATAATAATAATAATAATAATAATAATAATAATAATAATAATAATAATAATAATAATAATAATAATAATAATAGTAATAATAGTAATAATAATAATAATAATAAAACTAATCCTAATCTCCCTCTAAGACACGACATCATCCCCCAAAAATAAAAAGGGGAAAGTGGAGCTAATTAATTGTGCAAATAAGGGCAAAACAAAAGACGCATAAACCAACAATGAACAATTTGAAACACAGCAGGGGTGTGGGAGCCGGTCCACCGTCCGCCGGCCTGGGCACCGGTAGCGAGACCATCAATAAAGGGAAGCAATTTTGGTGTTGCGTGTTGTTGGCTGCCGTGTGAGCCGTGAAGAAGGGCCACCGTAGAGAGCACAATTTGTGCGAGATTTGAAGAGGAATGGAGTTGCGTGCGGTTGGCCGTCGGTCGGTGGGCTATCCAGAGTAGCGAGACCTCACGAAAAGTAGGAAAATTGAGTGTGTGTGCCTGCCGGTTGAGGGAGTCGATTCTGCGGGGAATCGGCATAGACAAACAAGCATGGTTGATTGCATTTGTTGATGGTGATGGACAAGGGGTATAAGGGAGGTCGTGGTGGCTGTTGTGGTGGTTATTTGGAGGTTGGTTTGTGAAGTTAGAAGTGGGAGGATGTTAGTGGTGGTGATGGGTGGCTGGAGGTGGCTTTGGTGGTGGTTGAAAGATGGTCGCATGAAAAGGGTTATAATTGTATGTTTTGGCTAGGGGGGAAAGGTGAGGTCGTGGTGGCTGTTGCGGTGGTCCATGGTGGTCGTGGATGGTTGTGATATGATGTTGGAAGTGGAGGGTAGTCAGTGGTGGTGAGTGGTGGCTGACACGGTGGCCGGAGGTGGTAGTAAAAGCTCAGCAAAGACCGTCTGAAATTAGCAGCTGCTCCTTTACTTAGTTTATTTTTCCATGACTTGGCTTATTTTCACGTCCGCCAGTTCTTCTCATAATCCCGTCTTGCTCTTCCGCCTCACTTTCCCGTCTTGCCTGCACATTAAATTAATATAATAATAATAATACTAATATTATACATAAATACAATTAATTATTAATTATAAACTAATACGACTAATTATTATAAATTAGTAATTAAATGAGCTTTTTAGACATTTAAGCACACAAAATCGAGTCGGAATAAAGTATAAACGCGGGGTAAAATACAACTAAAATACTACTCATCAATAAGTAAAGACTAAAGCTAGAAACTCCAACTAACTAAGCATAACCTAACGCCATCCCGGGCAACGGCGCCATTTTGATATAAGGATTTGCCGTCACTTCCCAATCAAAAACAATTTATAAAGAACCCAAATTAAGTAGTATAATTAGGGTGTCGAACACAAAGATGGCGGGGGTGTATACTTTGTCCGTTTCAAGTCCTATTTTAGTCAAACAAAAGTAAGAGGTTGATTAAACTGTAAACTAAGATGCAATAAGGTATAAAATTTAAACTAAATGAAATTGTTTTTTAATTAATAAGGGAAGGCTAAGGTCTTTGGGTTCACAAAGGGAAATTAGGGGGAGAAACAAGGTCTAACAAGATAAGGGTAATAATAGTGGTCAAGGGTTTAAGACGAATTTCTTAGTCACCTTAAGCTCCTCAATAAGTTGTCACTTGATCGAGATGAACTAGCTACAAATAAAGCATAAAGACTACCCAATAGCATGAGCACCAAGACGGATCGAATGCATCAAAGAGATGTTTTAACTTTCATTAAAACTCATCGATACACTTCAAAACTATCTAATAGCACAATGCACCAAGGTAAGCCAAACATGTTAATGAAATGTCCAATTTTCATTGAGGCATTTCCACAAACACTTCAAATGCATTAAGAGTAGAAACCACATAATCACCTAATTCAAAAGGTTAACAACCCAAATTCATCCCCTTAATTACCCAAATTCCCCCTAGACCCTAGATTAGACTACTCACACATGTTTACCAATGAAAATCCAACAATAAAATGGAACAAAATACAAACAAGTATGGTAAACATGATAAAGATTGTAACTTTGAGTGAATAACAATTAACCAACATAAAAGATGATAAAAATGAAGTAAAAGTAAATAAAAGATGAGAATTATACCAACTAAGAAGAAAGTACCAAGCTTGGATAATAATGGAAGATGAATTTGTTCTTGTCTTCCAAATACAACCCAAAAGACTAAAAGTATACTATTGAGAAATGAAGAACTTGCATAAACAAAGGAAGAATTAAACTAATAATTAAAAAAAGATTACAACTTTTTATTGAATGAAAATAAGAGAGGAAATATTAGGGTTCTACAATATTGAGAGAGAATGATGAACTAGTCTAATTTCTATTCTAATATGTGGTCTAATGTCTATTCTGAAAAATGGTAGTAATGTGTGTAATATCCATTCTAAAACAATGGTAGTGTCTTTATATACTACCCCTACTAATTACTACTACTAACAATAATAATAATAATCTTAATCTTAATAAAAGTGAACTAATCGACACATTGACCCTAAACCAAACAAAACAGACAAAACAAAATAAAAGGGGAAGGGGAAACACGGGTGAAATAGAGAAATCACGCGTCAGGGGGTTCTGCCGGTCAGCCGGCGGCCGGGCTGGTCACCGGTAGCGAGACCATCGAAGAAAGGGGAAGAAATTGATGTGATGTGCGTTATGCCGGTTGAGCTGCTGTCGGGGCACTGGTAGAAAGCAGCATGATATTATTGCGAGATTTGAAGAGGTGCGTTATGCCGGTCTGTCGGCTGCCGGTTGCTATGCCGGTAGCGAGACTTTCACAAAAAGGAGGAGAAATTGATGTTGTGACTGCCGGGGCACCGGCATGGAGCAGCATTGACTTCAAATCGACCCGGTTTCGATTTCGACTTTGAATAATTCAGTGATGGTGCAAGGTGATGACGGGTTGAATGAGCAGGTCAGAGGTTGTGGGTGATGTCAAAGTTTCAAACGCAGATTGTGGAATTGGTGGCGGTGATGGTGAGTTTGATTGTTGTTTTGTAGGTCTGGGTTGTTGTCGTTGAAACGAGTTGTTGCTGCTGCTTGTTAAGGTTGGTTGCAGGTGATGTTGGTGAATGGAGGAAATGGTGGACTGGAGTCGTGGATGTCGAGGTTGTTGCTGCTGGTGATTGGAGATGAAATGCAGGGGACGAGGTTAATGATAAACAACAATGGTGTTTGGTGATGAAGGTGAAGGATTGGGTTGATTGGGTGAGTTTGCAGGTACGGTGCAGGTGGTTTGATGGAGGGTAGATATCGGAGGTGAAGGTAGAGGTGAGTGATGAAGGTGGTATTTTAATGGTGAATTGAATTATGATGGTGTGGTGAATAGAAATGAAGGAGCAGCGGGTTTTGATGATGATGAAATGGAGATGATGATGGGAGAAAGTGAAGATGGTGATTGTTGCAGGGGAAGACGACCTGATGATGACTGGTGAAGGAGGTGAAGACAGGGGACGAAAATGGTGAAGGGTGAAATGTGTCTTGCTTGTTCAATTGTTGATGGAGGAGTGTAAATCAAAAGTCAAGCCTTTGACTTCGACAATTCTTGCTTGTTTCACCTTTGACCCGCTTTGCTTATTTAATCGTCTCACTCCTTGATCCTCCTTGTTTATTCCATCTCACCTACACATTATATAAATATAAATAAAATAATAATAATAGTAATACTAATATTATATAAAACCGACTAATTATTAAATATAACTAAGACACTTAATTATTATAAATTAGTTAACAAAGGAGCTTTTTAACCGTTTAAGCACGCAAAATCGAGTTGGAATAATGTATAAATGAGGGGTAAAATGCCGCTAAATTAGTACTCATCAAATCTCCCCACACTTAAACTTTACTCGTCCTCGAGTAAGCTCATTAAATTAAACTAAGACCCGTAGTATAAAAGGACTAGATAAACTAATAAAATCCGATGAAAGGCAATTAACGGGCCTTCTCCGTCCCTTCAACTCACACCGAAACACAATGAGGTGTGCATTCCGACGCAAGGCAAGTGGGGGCTTGCGGAAAATTTTGACACATATAACAATTAAGCACGAATCAACATATAGGATGCATCACAAAAAGTCAAACCGCTTTCCTCATCTAAGCGGAGGGTTTTGTTTTGAAAGATTAAAGGTTTTGGTCGGGAGATACCGTCTCATAGTCTCGGCGGGGTGTCAACTCCCTAAACGTGGCACAAGCAACCCAAATATGTTCACAAAAGCCAAAGAAACACATTCTAAGGCGGGGAAAAGGGGAAGCAAGGCTAGTCCTCCAAGAATGACATGACACGCGCAAGATTCAACTAAAAGAGACCCATGGCTAAGGGGACTTAGACCATCGACAACCTCACGGATTTCACTCGTCACTCATTTAAAGATCGGGTGTTTTTGTACAAAAAGTAGCCAAACACTCTTCTACTACGACTCGTGAGAACGTGTCCGCAATCTAATGTGTAAAACAGTCCTATGTCCAAATGAGATGCAAAATGTAACAATGCGCAAGCCATGAAATAAGGGTTGTAATGGGGCTAAGGAGTAGGACGGAAAGGGATTGGTGCAAGCACCGTTTGGATATGTGGAGTTCAAATCAAGAATTATCGACACATCACATCCCTTTCCTTATTGCAACACTTGAGACACGTCTATGCCCTAACATAGAATGGATCACCAAAACTATGCAAAAATTGCATAAACCCAACTCAAATTGGAAAAAATTTGAAAGTACTCCTCTTGTTTCAACAAATGGTAACGTCTACATCCTAACAAAAACCCGGTTTCCCAAGTCATGCAAAAATTGTGTAAACCCGACTCATTCTGGAAAAGCATCAATTTGCCCCTTTATTTAGCAACGACTCTTTCTACCCCGTTTACTGATGAGGATGGGTGTTGCTTGCCTTTTTCTTCTTTTAACACAAATATATACAAAACAACCAACTCTTTTTTTTTTGAATTTTTCACAACTTTTTCACTTTTCTATTTTGTTTTTCATTTCTTTTTCAAAACCTCTTAATTATATACAATGTCAAATGCATACCAAGTTCGACCCAAGTGGATATGTATACTATCCACCACTATGACCCAAATCACTTCCTACACTACTACTACAAAACTGACCAATTCTTGATCAAGGAAGGGTGGTTATGGGATGTAGCTATTTTAGTGAGTTTGCCAAATGAATAGGTTGAGGCTCAAAGGGGGTGAATCAAAAAGGGAGATAATGGAAGGGACAAAACAAGGCAATTTGGCTATGTGAGGTTCATGTGCATGTGGAAACAAATTTTATTTCATAACTTGTGCACACAAAAAATGAAATGCAAATCATGGCCTAAGGACGGAATGACACACTTATGTGTCTAGACATAACACGTCTTGCGAGGAGACCTACTCACAATCCTAAGTGGGGGTCGGGTATGAATGCACCGTCCCTAGGAGGCTCTAATCCTCACATTTGAGTAGCTAGGTCGAGGTCTAGGTCTAGCCTACGGTCCTCTCGGTCTCACAAGGCGGACAAAACTTGGTGGACATGCCCTTTTTCCATATGCTAACCATGTGACACGGGTGTGAGCCACGGGGAGGGGGAAGGCACAATCAAGACATAACTCATCATTGGGGTATCATAATCCCTCCCTAGACCACATTTTTTGAAAACATGTATTCAAAAACTCAATGCAAACGCAAATTAAGCACAAACAAATATATACAAGCCACAATGCATGCGGAAATTAAACAAATATGAATTGAAACGTGAAACAACATTGACTAATCCTAGAAACACATCAACACCAACAATCCAAAAGTTCCCCAAGGGAACATCCAAGGCACAAAATTTCCCATCCTTCTTCAAATATGCAAGATATATAAAGAAAGAACGGTAAAAGGAGAAAGAGATAAGAACGTCTATACCAAGCGGTCTTCTAGTATACTTTTTGCCTCAAATGGTCAATGCTTATGCCAAAGGTTAGCCAAACATATATAAACAATGCAATATTTTTGGAATTTTTTTAATTTTTAGGCATTTTTTATAATTTTTTTTCAAATTAACAAGTATATATGTATATGAACAAATATAGAAATATTCACAAGGTGGATATTTCCCTTCCCACACTTGAAATTTACATTGTCCTCAATGGAACAAAGTATAGGGAGAGAATAGGAAAAATAAACAACATATTTTTGGTGGTTTTTGAATTTTTCGAAATTAAAGAACATGTTTTTGGATTTTTAAAATGATGGAATTTCCTTCCCACACTTATTTATTTACGTATTTCCAATGGAAATAAATGTGTGGATGAAATTCGGAAATGAAATACATGTTTTTGTTGATTTTTGATTTTTCAATTTTTTAGTGATTTTCAAATAAGTATGCAATGTATGATCTAATCTATATGCAATATTGAAATACGATGCAACTATACTATATGAATGCAAAGAGAGCTAATTTAGATTAGCTCCCTTTCGAATCATGTCACTAAATGCAAAATGCGGTAAAAACTTAACTAAAGAGAAGGAGAATATATACATTGCGGTGGTTCTTAAGTAACTCCACCAAACCTCTTCATTCAAGGACTTCATTCAACCGGGATCAATATCCCGAGATCCCACCAACCTTCTACCTTCAATAGAAGGATCAACAACACATGAACCCTTGTTCTTCATCATCAAAGCATGCAACTTACCCATGGCATCTTGAACTTCTTGCCATTTTCGGTTCATTTCTTCTTCAAGCTTTTCCTTAGTCTCTTTGTCAACACTAGGGTCACATACCCTCTTTCCTTTCGATCTCTTCCTCCATCTTTTTGGCTTCTTCTTTTCAATTCTTGGTTTTGATTTTGGAGGGGCATTGGTGCTAGAATTGAACTCGGTTTCCCAAGTCTTGCCCATTTCCCCACACTTATCTTTAACATTCACTTCTTCTCCAAGTAACTTAATCGGTGGCTCATCATCAACTTTTGGCTCACAAGCAATCAAGAGTTCCATGTTCTCATCTTCATTCTCATGGAACTCTAAAGTTTCCACGGCAAACATGTTTTGAACCACGGTTTTCTTTGAAGCATGCGGTAGCTTGAATTCAACTTTTTCCTCCCCGACCTTGAATGACAATTGTCCCTCTTTGACATCTATGACGGCTCCTCCCGTGGCCAAGAATGGCCTACCAAGAATAATACGAGAGCGTCTTCCCATAGGGATGTCCAACACAACAAAGTCGGTAGGAATTGAAAGATTACCAATTTGAACCATGATATCCTTGAGAATCCCATTTGGAGATTTGATTGTCCCGTCGGCAAGCTTGATTGTAATAGAAGTACGGGTTAAGCTTGAAATATTCAACCTCTTCACAAGGGCAAGTGGTATGACACTCACACTTGCCCCTTAGTCACATAAAGCACTATCCACCTTTCGGTCACCAACGATACATGGAATTGAGAAACTCCCGGGGTCATCAAGTTTGATGGGGATTTCTTTAGACTTGACCACATTGCACTTCTCACTTGAGAAATAAAGCTCATGCTCACTAATGTACACTCTTCTAGAAATGACTTCTTCTTGCTTGGCCAAAGAGTGTTCTTCCATCATGACCATCTCTTCTTTTTCCGGGTTATCCTCAACTTCTACCATCACATTTGGTGCTCCCACAATTTCTTCAAGCATAAATTCTTCACTCATAATGGTTGGTGTAGTCATAACCATCTCTCCCTTATCCGGGTCGACTTCAACATCCAAGCTTGTACCACGAATTGTCATTATTTGCTCAAGCACATAGTCTTCTATGCTCTCTTTTTCGGGCTCATGGTCAACTTCTTGGAATGTTTCCATAGCCATGGAAAAGGGAGTAGTGTATGATAACTCCTCTTGACTTGGCAAATCAAATGACTCTTCTTTTTCCTCTTCAAATCCAACCATGATAGCATTAACTTCCTTTGCCTTCATAGGGTCCCTTGGATTTTGCCCTTGTCTTAGAAATACACCCGGTGGTTTTTGAGAACTCATGAGAGATTGGGAAGCCACTTTAGCTTCAAGACTCTTGATTTGTTGTTGGGTATTACCTGCTAAATCCCCTATCAACTTCACTAAATTGTCATATTTATCATCTCCCATGGTATTACTTGCTTGGGGTAGTGGCTCTTGGTTGAAAGGTTGGTTGGAAATTGGAAGAGTCAAGCCATATCCTTGATCTCTAAAGTTGGAATTTTGGTTGTTCCCTTGGTACCCTTGATTGAACCCTTGGTTGTAACTTTGATTATTGTTGTATCCTTGATTGTTCCAATTGTTGTTGTTCCATTAATTGAATCCTTGACCAAACCCTTGGTTTGCTTGGTTTCCTTGGTAAAATTTTTGATTACCTTGGTTTCCTTGGTTACCTCTATATTCTTGGTATGCTTGAGTTTGGTTGGCAAAGCTTTGGTTGGGTCCTTGATTGTTGTTGAATGAGGGCCTAGGTGGACGGTTGGAAAAATTGTTAAATGCTTGGAAAGCATTCACCTCTTGCACATTGTTCCCATCAAAGTTGTTCTAATGGTTATTTGCACATACTTCATAAGTGTGACCCATCCCTCCACATGACTCACAAGTTGATCTTTGCATCACTTCTTCCATGGATGGTCCATGAGGTGTGGTAGTTTGGCTCACTTGGTTCACTTGCTTCTTCTTACTCAACTCTTCAAGCTTCTTGGTAAGCATATCAAGCTTAGCATTAATCTCCACATTCACTAAGAATTCGGGATGGTGCTTACTTCTTCTCAAGACATTCACTCTTGTGCCATAGTTTGCCTCGGAATCCACCATTTTCTTGATCAATGCCGTGCCTTCTTCATCATTCAAGTGATCAAATCCTCCCCCCGCGGAGGCATTTACCATCTCCTTAGTCCTAGGTAGCAACGTTTGAAAGAATGTTTGAGTGATGTACCATTTCGGGATTCCATGATGGGGACAACTTGCTATTAAGTCTTGATATCGGTCCCAAGCTTCACCTAAAGACTCCCCGTCATCTTGTTGAAATGTATGAATCTCATTACGGAGCATTGCGGTCTTTGATGAAGGGTAATATTTGGCCATGAATGCTTTAGCCAAGGCATCCCATGTCGTGAAGGTATCCGGGGGGTGAATGTTCAACCACCGGTCCGCCTTGCCCGTCAATGAAAACGGAAACAACATCATTATCAAGGTGTCCTCGGACACCCCATTCTTTTTCATCATTGAAACCTTCCTCTTAAACTTCCGGAGGTGAGCATGAGCATCCTCTTCAATATGCCCCCCGAACAAATCCTTCTCAATCAACCCGACTTGGGCGGGATGCATTTCAAAGTTGTTTGGGGCCAAGGTGCCAAAATTAATTGGGTCACAAGCATCATTGTGGTTAGGGCGGTTATGGTCACGTAAAGCCATTGGTGGTGGTGGATTTGGTATATGAGGGGGTGGTGTTTGAGGTGGGCTATTAGAAAATTGGAAGTTTTGAAATGGATTTTCTATTGAAGGCTCAATTGTGTTGTTTGGTTGTTGTTGAGTTGTGTTTTCAATGAGAGGTTGTATGGGTGGATTTGCTTGGTTTATGGTTGCTTGAGAAGAGGTTCTAACCCTTGCAATGGTCCTATTCCTTAAGGCTCTAAAAAGCCATTCGGGATCGGAGTCAAAGAGCAAAGCTTGGTGGTTCCTCCTAGGCATACAACTTGACAAACCGTAAGACTCCTAGTGCTTTTACACACTAGGGTAAGGTAAAAAACACACACACTCTACAAGAAGCACACAAACTACACAAACAAGCAAACAACAACTAAAGACTAAAGCTATAAACTTTAACTAACTAAGCATAACCTAACGCCATCCCCGGCAACGGCGCCATTTTGATATAGTAGGATTTGCCGCCGTTTCCCAATCAAAAACAATTTATAAAGAACCCAAATTAAGTAGTATAATTAGGGTGTCGAACACAAAGATGGCGGGGGTTAGATACTTGGTCGGTTTAAGTCTTTAGTTTAGTCAAATAAAAATAAGAGGTTGATTAATTGTAAACTAAGATGCAAATGAGATATAAAATTAAGCTAAATGAAAATTGATTCTAATCAAATGTATAAAAGCTAAGGTCCTTGGGTTCACTTGGGTAAGTCGGGGAAGAGAGGGTTGTTAACAAGAAATGGGTAATGATAAAGGCCTATGATTGATCCTAATTTCTTAGTCAATTAGAGCTAACCAACAAGCATTTACTTAGTATGAAAAACTCGTCTCGACCATGCCATATAGGCCTTTCATTGTCTTTCGACCTAGGATAGACTAAACATGATAATGAAAGACTCAAACTCTCATTTAAGCAATCCATCAAACATTTCATAGGCATGGGAGTAAGGGTTTACAAACAAGCTTTCACTTAGTTGATACAAACTCATCACAATCATGCATAAAGACTATCTAATAGCATAGGCACCAAGATAAGTTAAACATGCAAATAAAAGACTCAAACTTTCGTTCAAACATTTCATCGAGCACTTCATATGCATAAGAGTAAGACCAATTAATTACCCAATTCAAAAGGTTAACAACCCAAATTCACCCTTTTAATCACCCAAGATCCCCCATGACCTTAGATAAGACTACTCACTCATGTTCATGGGTGAGAAATTAACAATAAATTTCAACAAAACACAAGTAAACATTGTAAACATGATAAAGATTACTACTTTAGATGAATAATGATTAAACAACATAAGAAATGTAAACAATTGAAGTAAATGTAAATAAAAGATGAGAATTATACCAACAAAGAGGAAAGGAACAAGCTTGGACAATAATGAAAGATGGCGCGTTTGATATAAGGCCATATAGGCCTTCCATTGTCTTTATACTACTTTTAATTTCCGACCGAAGTCTTACGAATTGTTCTCTTTCCAACGGTTTTGTGAAAATGTCCGCAATTTGATTTTCCGTTTTACAAAACCTTAGACATATATTACCCTTTTCAACTTGATCACGTAAAAAATGATGTCGTATGTCGATGTGTTTAGTTCGTGAGTGTTGTATAGGATTCTTTGATATATTGATCGCACTAGTATTGTCACAAAATATGGGGGTAGTCTCGAAAATAAGGCCATAATCATGCAATTGTTGACGTACCCAAAGAATTTGTGCACAACATAGAGCGGCACTCACATATTCACTTTCGGCCGTGGACAAGGAAACGGTGTTTTGCTTCTTAGAAGCCCATGAAATGAGACACGGTCCTAGGAATGTAGCAATGCCCGAAGTGCTTTTCCTATCCAATGTATCACCGGCATAATCCGCATCCGAAAATCCTACAAGATCAAGTTCGTAGTGAGTTGGGTACCAAAGATATAGCCTTTATGTTCCAATCAAATACCTAAAAATCCGTTTGACGGCTTTAAAATGTGATTCCTTAGGATTTGCTTGGAAATGGGCACAAGCACACACACTAAATTGTATGTCGGGTCGACTAGCGGTTAAGTAGAGTAAGGAACCGATCATACCTCGATATACCTTTTCACTAATGCTCTTACCATTTTCATCCTTGTCAAGCTTGACTTTAGGCACCATTGGTGTGGGCATAGGATTAGAATTAGTCAACCCAAACTTACTTAGCATTTCTTTTAAGTACTTTTGTTGATGAATCATTGTTCCGTTTTCATTTTGTTTGATTTGAAGACCAAGAAAAAATCCAAGTTCTCCCATCATACTCATTTCAAATTCGGAAGTCATTAAATCAGAAAAGTACTTATAAAGAATATTGTTAGTTTCTCCAAAAATAATGTCATCGACATATACTTGCACAAGCAACAGTTCATCTCCTTGTGACTTGATAAACAACGTTTTATCCACGGACCCACGTAAGAAACCATTTTCCAATAGAAACTTTGAAAGCCTGTCATACCAAGCCCTAGGAGCCTGTTTTAAACCATAACGTGCTTTATCAAGTTTGAAAACGTGGTTGGGAAACTCGTTGTTTACAAAGCCCGGAGGTTGTTCAACAAATACTTCTTCATCAAGGTATCCATTCAAAAATGCGGTTTTGACATCCATTTGAAAAAGCTTTATACCTTGATATGATGCAAAAGCTACAAGCATTCGTATGGCCTCAAGCCTAGCTACCGGTGCAAAGGTTTCATCATAATCAATTCCTTCTTGTTGGTTAAAGCCTTGCACCACTAGTCTAGCTTTATTCCTTACGATTTCTCCAACATCATCTAGCTTGTTGCGAAAGACCCACCGTGTACCAATTACAGTACGTTGGGAGGGCCTAGGGACAAGGTGCCATACCTTGTTCCTTTCGAATTGCTCCAATTCCTCTTTCATTGCTATCACCCAGCATTCATCAATCAGGGCTACTGTGACATGGTCTGGTTCGATTTGAGAGATGAAAGCATTGTGTGCACAGAAATTTTGGAGCGATGATCTGGTTTTTATTCCAGAGGTTAGGTCACTGGTTAGGTTTGATAGAGGATGTGAGATTTGGTGTTTCCATTTTTTGGGAATAAGTGAGTTAGAGGATTCGGTTTGTTCGTCTGCAATAGTAGAGGGGACTGTTGCATGAGGATTGTTTGAAGGAGGTGATTGTGATTCGTTTATGATTTGATTTGGCTGTTCTTCACCATCCTTGTTTTCCCTGGATGAGCTAGCATCATCTTGTGTTGGAGGACGATTAGTTCCCCCTGAATTTTGGACATCCTCCTTAAGCAACAGTGGCTCCAACTGTTGCTCAGCCTCTTCCACCACTTGATCCATATCATGTCGTGTCATACCAATCTCAAAGTCATCATCATATTCATCATCCTCATCATCAACCTGTGTGTTTGACACAAAAAGACTAGATTCGTCAAATATTACATGAACGCTTTCTTCCATTTTCATAGTCCTTTTGTTATAAACCTTATAGGCTTTATTATGATCGGAATACCAAACAAAAACTCCTTCATCACTACGAGCATCAAATTTGCCAAGGTTGTCTTTTCCATTATTGTGCACAAAGCATTTACTACCAAAGCATTTTAAATGTGAAAGATTAGGTTTTCTTCCTCGTAGTAGTTCATAGGGAGTTTTCTCAATGATTTTTCTAATCATGACACGGTTGTAAATATAGCAAGATGTGTTTACGGCTTCGGCCCAAAAATTCTTAGGAACTTTAGAGCTAATGAGCATGGTCCTAGCCATATTTTCAAGAGTTCGATTCATTCGTTCCACAACACCATTTTGTTGTGGGGTTCTTGCGGCCGAAAAGTTATGACTAACACCATTCTCATTACAATAAGACTCAAATGACAAGTTCTCAACTTCGGTTCCATGGTCGGATCTCAATGAGACAAGTTTATAACCAAATTTGTTTTGAACCTTTTGGACCCAATATAAGAACTCATCAAATGTTTGGTCCTTAGAACTTAAGAAGAGAAGCCAAACAAATCTTGTGAAGTCATCTACAATGACACAAATATAACGACTTCCACCTCTACTCACAATGCGCATGGGACCACATAAATCAATATGAATGAGTTCAAGAGGTAAGGAAGTGCTAACAACCTTTTTGGATTTAAAAGAGCATTTAACTTGTTTTCCTTTAACACAATCATCACAAAGTGATTTAAACTCAAATTTAATGTTAGGAATGCCCTCAACTAGATCAAGTCTCTTGAGGGTGTTAAGTGTCTTAGCATTTACATGACCAAGTCGTTTGTGCCAAAGCCAAGGGTCGTTCTTTTGAACACTCATGCACGATAGTGATTGACCCGACAATGAATATAAATTAGTCATGTAGACATCCTTGACACGTTTACCTTCAAGTATGAGTTCTCTAGTTTTTCCATGGATGATTCTACATTCACTAGCAAGAAATTCAACAATATTACCTCGATCACATAGTTGTGAAATGCTCAAGAGATTGTGTTTCAAACCTTTGACAAGTAACACTTTGTCCACGCATAATGACTTTGACTTACCAACTTTTCCAATACCAATGATTTCACCTTTCTTGTTGTCGCCAAAAGTCACCATGCCACCATCGTAGGCTTCTAGCGAGAGGAATTGGCTTTTATCTCCCCTCATGTGACGAGAGCATCCATTGTCTAAGTACCAATTGCTGCTTCCCCTCACTAATGCCTATAAGAAATCAAACATTTAGTTTAGGAACCCAAACAAGTTTGGGTTCCTTCTTGACAACGACCTTTTTGACTTCCTCTTTCTTGATCCACACTTGTTTAGCATTTTTAGTGTTTCTTTCTAAGTCACGGACTCTTTTTTCACAACTATTAAACTCATGACCTGTTTTGCCACAATAGTTACAAATGATGTACTCAGGAAGACCAGCATACTTTCTTCTTCGGAAGTCAGTTTGGCTTGGATCCTGGTTTCGAGTGCAACAGTGTGTGCTACTATTGCATTTGAAACCAAGTCCAGCTTTCTTTGCAATTTTTTAATATTCTTGTGATTGTTTCAAGAGAAACTCTAAAACATTCTGACTTCCTTCCCATTTTAAGTAGAACATCTTAGCCTCATCTAGCTCTTTAGTCAATGTTTCGATTTTAGCAAGATGATTAAGATTCAATTTACCTAAATTGTTGAAAGCTTGTTTTGCAAGTCTTGCTTCATCACTAAGTAACATCCCAATTTGTTCCAATTGTTTATTATCCATTTGACACAATGTGAGGTCAGCTAGAAGAGAGTCACTTTCTTTAGTCAAGGAAGACACTAATTTAGTGATATGTATCTATTTCTTTTCTGGACTCGGATGCTACAGTAGAGACCTCTGTGGCATGAGTCTGTTCATCCCTTTTTAACATCTCAATTTGAGCAAGAAGGTCATCATTTGATTTTTGAGCTCGTTCTAAGGCACTTTTGACATGACTAGACTCATCATTCAACATTTCAGCAATCTTAACAAGATCATCTTTTTCATTGTTACGAGTAGCTAAGTCAATCAAAAGTTGGTCACGTTTTTGAGTTAGTGACGACACATTTTCTTTGTTAGAACTGGATGCAACAGTGCAGGGATCTGTTGCACCCGTTTCATCGACCTTGTTGGCTAAAAACAAATTTTGTTTTCGAAGCTTTTTGATTTCTTTCTCAAGACTCAACATGGAACTAGGTTGATCATTCTCATTTAGACTTTCTTTTAAGACGACATTTTCCTCAGCTATGTCCTCAATTTCAATTTGCATAGCTTCCAACTTATTAGTTTGGACACGACATTTATCAATAAATTGATCTAGGAGGAGACAAACTTTGTCTTTAGAGAAAGATCGAACCTTTTTCTTGAGCTTAATTACCTCATGGTCTGAATCAGAGTCTGAATCCGCGGAGTGAGCCATAAGACACTTGATGTGTTCTTTCTTTGAGGATTTGGAAGCACTTTTTGAGGAACTAGACGAGATGCAAAGTTTGGCGTCTAATTCATCCTCAAGGACATCGTCCTCTTCAGAATCAGACATGCCCCAAATAGCAGTCATTACTTTGTTTTTGTACTCACGTTTAGCGGAATCACGTTTTTCTTTGGATTTGATATCGTTCCACTTTGGGCATTCTTTGATTTGGTGACCTTTGTCACCACATTTAAAGCAACCAACAGTGGAATTAGACCTTCTCCTAGGAAAACGACGTTTGCTAGAATTATTGCTATACCTTTGAGAGTTTCGACCATTTATCATGCCAACAATGTTTTTAGTGAACATTGCAAACTCGTCATCTTCATTCTCCTCATCACTTGAGAGAGCATTAAGAGCGAGTCATTTCCCTTTAGAGATTTCACTAGAACGTTTCATGAGAGTTAACTCATGAGCCATAAGTGAGCCCATAAGTTCATCAAGGGTGAGCAATGAAAAGTCCTTAGCTTCCTCAATAACCGTAACCTTCGGTTGCCACTTTTCAGTTAAGCTACAAAGAATTTTACGGACTAAATCCTTGGATTGAAAACTTCTACCTAAACTCTTAAGGTCATTGACAATACATGAAAAACGTGAAGACAAAGTATTAATTGACTCATCTCTTTCCATATTGAACATCTCATATTTGAAGGAAATGTAGATTCATATACATACTAACATACTCATATATGTTAAAATTAATTTGTCATAAAATTAAATACGGATTTTATGCATGCAAACAAATAAACAAAAGGAGAAGAAATCATATTCTTACAATGGATGATTCGGTTTTATGGGCACAAAAGAGATCTCCTTCTCTTTTGTTCTTGAGCTTTCTAAATGGAAGAACAAGGATTCAAGTGTAGAATCCCTCCCAAAAGCATATACCCAAGGAATACATCTTAAAGACTAATATAATATGATCTAGTATTAAAATTAGTCTTACTTAAAATATAACACAAAAATGTTTTTGTACTCTCACATATTTCGGTGGAGAGAGGAGGAATTTTGTGATTTTATTTCTCTAGAAATCTCATAAGATTGTAGAGAGCATATAGATTTTCTTACACTAGAAAATAAGATGAAGAATGAATGAATTGATTAGGAAAAGAAAAACTCTTTCTTTTCTCTTCATATGGCCGAAATAATGGCATTGGGTAGGTTGCCCAATAGCTTTCATTTTTGCTCTTCACAAGAGACCAAGCATGCAAAGCCAACTACCTATTGTTATGATTGTGTTTTCATTTAAAATAAATAACACAATATAAACTATATGCCCACCCACATTTTCGGTTTTAAGACATAAAATGGAGAATCCATTTTATTTTTGTCATTTGTCAAATTTGTCACATGTGACATGTTACATGAAATGTCACAATGTAATGTATTTTTAACATATTAAAAATCAACATACTCATAAAATATGTCATTTACAAAATCGACTAGTAATTCGTAATTACTTGTACCAAAAATATTTCCAAATTATAAACTACAACAATCTGTATTTATAATAAATTATTCATTCCGTTTGAATTGTTTCTGTAAACAATAATTTCATCCAAGTAATAAAATAATTCGATTACTTGGACCGTGTCTTATTTAATCATATTTACAATAAGATACGTAAATTATACTCACAAAATCATCCGTCAATTTTAAGCAATTTAATTAACTCGTATCAGTATTCGATTAATTAAATAATCAATTAAGAGTATTTCCCTATAGGTATGACCTAAGGGGATCAACTGGTCACCACCGTCGCACGACAGTAATGTCAAACTCTAGTCAGCCAATCATTACCGATATATGTTGACCAGTTGATAGTAACAATATTACTTCCCAATTGTATTCTTAAAATGAGATTTAATAATGATATTTAAATCATATGATCGCACTATTGTTGAGGACACATTTCCCAACAATCTCCCACTTGTCCTCGACAAGTGTGCGTCACCAATTCTCTTGTCCTATTACTATCTCCCACTCAATGCAAGGTGTCTTTCAGGTCGTACTTGCAAGTGATCATATCGAGAGTGGTTTCCTCGATCTGGAGAATAACTGATTGACCGGATTTATCCACTCTGGATACCTTCCGAGCGTGGCCACGCATTTCCAGTTGAAGGAAATGTAGATTCATATACATACTAACATACTCATATATGTTAAAATTAATTTGTCATAAAATTAAATACGGATTTTATGCATGCAAACAAATAAACAAAAGGAGAAGAAATCATATTCTTACAATGGATGATTCGGTTTTATGGGCACAAAAGAGATCTCCTTCTCTTTTGTTCTTGAGCTTTCCAAATGGAAGAACAAGGATTCAAGTGTAGAATCCCTCCCAAAAGCATATACCCAAGGAATACATCTTAAAGACTAATATAATATGATCTAGTATTAAAATTAGTCTTACTTAAAATATAACACAAAAATGTTTTTGTACTCTCACATATTTCGGTGGAGAGAGGAGGAATTTTGTGATTTTATTTCTCTAGAAATCTCATAAGATTGTAGAGAGCATATAGATTTTCTTACACTAGAAAATAAGATGAAGAATGAATGAATTGATTAGGAAAAGAAAAACTCTTTCTTTTCTCTTCATATGGCCGAAATAATGGCATTGGGTAGGTTGCCCAATAGCTTTCATTTTTGCTCTTCACAAGAGACCAAGCATGCAAAGCCAACTACCTATTGTTATGATTGTGTTTTCATTTAAAATAAATAACACAATATAAACTATATGCCCACCCACATTTTCGGTTTTAAGACATAAAATGGAGAATCCATTTTATTTTTGTCATTTGTCAAATTTGTCACATGTGACATGTTACATGAAATGTCACAATGTAATGTATTTTTAACATATTAAAAATCAACATACTCATAAAATATGTCATTTACAAAATCGACTAGTAATTCGTAATTACTTGTACCAAAAATATTTCCAAATTATAAACTACAACAATCTGTATTTATAATAAATTATTCATTCCGTTTCAATTGTTTCTGTAAACAATAATTTCATCCAAGTAATAAAATAATTCGATTACTTGGACCGTGTCTTATTTAATCATATTTACAATAAGATACGTAAATTATACTCACAAAATCATCCGTCAATTTTAAGCAATTTAATTAACTCGTATCGTATTCGATTAATTAAATAATCAATTAAGAGTATTTCCCTATAGGTATGACCTAAGGGGATCAATCTGGTCACCACCGTCGCACGACAAAGTAATGTCAAACTCTAGTCACCCAATCATTACCGATATATGTTGACCAGTTGATAGTAACAATATTACTTCCCAATTGTATTCTTAAAATGAGATTTAATAATGATATTTAAATCATATGATCGCACTATTGTTGAGGACACATTTCCCAACAATCTCCCACTTGTCCTCGACAAGTGTGCGTCACCAATTCTCTTGTCCTATTACTATCTCCCACTCAATGCAAGGTGTCTTTCAGGTCGTACTTGCAAGTGATCATATCGAGAGTGGTTTCCTCGATCCTGGAGAATAACGATTGACCGGATTTATCCACTCGGATACCTTCCGAAGCGTGGCCACGCATTTCCGATTGAAGGAAATGTAGATTCATATACATACTAACATACTCATATATGTTAAAATTAATTTGTCATAAAATTAAATACGGATTTTATGCATGCAAACAAATAAACAAAAGGAGAAGAAATCATATTCTTACAATGGATGATTCGGTTTTATGGGCACAAAAGAGATCTCCTTCTCTTTTGTTCTTGAGCTTTCCAAATGGAAGAACAAGGATTCAAGTGTAGAATCCCTCCCAAAAGCATATACCCAAGGAATACATCTTAAAGACTAATATAATATGATCTAGTATTAAAATTAGTCTTACTTAAAATATAACACAAAAATGTTTTTGTACTCTCACATATTTCGGTGGAGAGAGGAGGAATTTTGTGATTTTATTTCTCTAGAAATCTCATAAGATTGTAGAGAGCATATAGATTTTCTTACACTAGAAAATAAGATGAAGAATGAATGAATTGATTAGGAAAAGAAAAACTCTTTCTTTTCTCTTCATATGGCCGAAATAATGGCATTGGGTAGGTTGCCCAATAGCTTTCATTTTTGCTCTTCACAAGAGACCAAGCATGCAAAGCCAACTACCTATTGTTATGATTGTGTTTTCATTTAAAATAAATAACACAATATAAACTATATGCCCACCCACATTTTCGGTTTTAAGACATAAAATGGAGAATCCATTTTATTTTTGTCATTTGTCAAATTTGTCACATGTGACATGTTACATGAAATGTCACAATGTAATGTATTTTTAACATATTAAAAATCAACATACTCATAAAATATGTCATTTACAAAATCGACTAGTAATTCGTAATTACTTGTACCAAAAATATTTCCAAATTATAAACTACAACAATCTGTATTTATAATAAATTATTCATTCCGTTTGAATTGTTTCTGTAAACAATAATTTCATCCAAGTAATAAAATAATTCGATTACTTGGACCGTGTCTTATTTAATCATATTTACAATAAGATACGTAAATTATACTCACAAAATCATCCGTCAATTTTAAGCAATTTAATTAACTCGTATCGTATTCGATTAATTAAATAATCAATTAAGAGTATTTCCCTATAGGTATGACCTAAGGGGATCAATCGGTCACCACCGTCGCACTACAAGATAATGTCAAACTCTAGTCACCAATCATTACCGATATATGTTGACCAGTTGATAGTAACAATATTACTTCCCAATTGTATTCTTAAAATGAGATTTAATAATGATATTTAAATCATATGATCGCACTATTGTTGAGGACACATTTCCCAACAATCTCCCACTTGTCCTCGACAAGTGTGCGTCACCAATTCTCTTGTCCTATTACTATCTCCCACTCAATGCAAGGTGTCTTTCAGGTCGTACTTGCAAGTGATCATATCGAGAGTGGTTTCCTCGATATGATGTCATTCATATACATACTAACATACTCATATATGTTAAAATTAATTTTAACATATATGAGTATGTTAATATCACGAAATAATTACATGCATGTTAATATTTCTGGTCCTAAAGTGTTTTAGGATATTTTGGTTAATTTTTCGGATTTTTATTGTTCATATTTAATAATAATGACATTTAAATGTGATTTTATGAGTAAAAATGTCATTTTTGGTCGAAAATTAGCTATACTTCGAATTTTCACTTGGTTTTTGGATATGTTGTTACATATATTATTTTGAGATAACCTGCAAATTTTCATAATTTTTGGACTTGTTTTGCTCGAAAAATGAATTTTTCATTATTAAATACGTATTTAAGAGAAAAATAGGTTAATATGAGTTAAATTTCGAATCTGGTCATAGAAAATTAATATGTTGTCATATGCAATTTTACAAGATGTGTGTAAAATAATTGGCTATAAAGAAGGCTTTTAGCATGATTTATGAATTTTTGAAGAAAAATAGCATAAATAGTGACATTATTAGTAAAAAATTAATAAAACATAATCTATGACTTAGGAAAAACGTCTAATGTTGCATTTTATTATATTTTTCAGATCTAAAATTGAAAAGTTAGTGAAAATAATTTTTCCATGTTTTTATGATTATTTTATTAAAAAATCGATAAACCGCAACATTGTTTTTCCGGAAAAATTTCGAAATTTTTAACCTAAGATTTTGAACATTATGAGTGTCATGGATTTTTCCAGAATGTTCATGAATTTTAAATTTCAAATTTTGAATTTATTTGAAATTTTGTGATTTATTTGAAGTTAAATAGCTTATTTTTGTAATTTTAGTCCTTTTATGAACAATTTTGTAAATAAAAGTTAATTATGGTCAAATTACTAGTGGAGACTATATTTTGAGTCCTAAGAGGTTAGGGTAATTAACTTATGCATAAATATGAGTTTATGCATTTTTGTGATTATAAAATGTTGAAATCACGCAAATCCGTAAAAACCGAGTAATATACGATATTGGCTTATTAAAAGGCGATTTAGCATAAAAATTGAGCATGTTCATACATATTATAATGCTGCATTTTTCTTTATGATTGTCATAATTTTAATTTATGTAATTTTGAATTATGTAATTTTACTTAGTATGGCCTTAGTTTTTAATTGGTATTTCCCGAAATGTATGGGAATATCGATTCGGTTGTAATTTTTATTGTGATCTCGTATCACCGTTTTGTAATATTTAATAAATTTATTTTATTTTAGTTACAAATGTATAATAGGAAATTATGTAATTTATTATGTAATTTTATTCATTCCGGAGTTCCCAAAGACGGATTTCTTCAAGAATGGCGATACATAAAGACGGTGTTACCTCGAGATGCGTGTCACAACCGAAGTTCAAGGGACCAATGGAGTTGGTTTCCGAATATGTAATAGATTAATAGTTTTTCTATTTTAGGAAAGGCCATACTAGGATTTTTTTTCCTTCATGCTTGCATTTTATTTTATGTCACATGCATCGCTAAATCGCCATAACTAAAACATGCATTATTATTTTATCGAGTTTATCGACCGTGTCAATTATAATTATCGTAGTTCACCGCTTTAGTTCACTTAAAACGTGATAGATAATAAATTGGCATGACCTCTCGCTAAAACAATTAATTGAGACATAGCCTTACCAAATAGTAGAAACCATGAAAACCTATTTCGCGAGGGAGTGCGCTCGGCTACCCCGGGGTACAAACCTTGTTACGTAGGGGAAGTGGGTGATGAATGTTAATCCACCGAATTCATGTTGATAAGGGATGTATCGGCTACCCCGTGCCCAAGTTGATGTGGGTTTGGATAATGGACACATTTATTCGAAATTTGGATTGAACTCAACAAAAGTTATTGATAAGGGATGTATCGGCTACCCCGTGCCCTTGTTGATGTGTTTTGGGCTATAGATAAACATTAGAGTAATTTTATCGACCAAGAGTTCTAAAAGTAGAATCGATTAAAAAGGTTAATCCACCGAGTTATATTGATAAAGGTTGAATCGGCTACCCCGTGCCTAAGTCGATATGAATTTGGGTCTTGGAATCATTTATCATAGTTGGGTAGAGGTCACTATGTAAATGCTTTACTTGTTATTTACAAGTATTAATATAACGATAAATGTTTTGTTTTCACTATTCCGTTATTATATTGTTCTATTTCTTAACCACAATTCATATACGATATCATTTCGTTTTTGATTCAAATCTCCATTAAAATATCGTAACTAAAGACAAAAATGAGTTTGCTTCTAAAACCTCAAATGAACCATTGCTAAGGATCTCTTGTAAAGAGTATAGATAAAGGTTATTCATTATCAAACAGGTTTTTGATTCTTGACTAACACATCTACTTACAATGGATTGCTATGTTTCATATACTTAATTGAATTAAGTACCTTGAAATGATAAATTGTTTTGGTAATTAGTTTTGTCAAGAATTCGTAATTGACCAAAATAACGCAACCACTTCAATGAAAGTTTTTAAGACTAAAACGAACAAATGAAGAGTAATCTTCATGAATTCAATTTTGCTTCTCAAAGCAAAGACTCATTGAAATAAGTGGGAGCATTCTCTTAAACCGTTAAGATGAGGACGAAGGTTCAAGAAGTAAAGATTATAATGGAATTGATACAAGGTAATGTTAAAGGTAAAGTTGTTGAGAATGACGATACTAAACCTATCAATCCCAACCGATAAAGTTTCCATTGTCTTAAATGTTGGACACGAGAAAGGAAACTACCCCAAATTATTGAAGAATCAGCAAGTTAGTTGTGGGACATCTAATGGGACCTTCTTCTTTAAAAGTGTTTATTTGATTAAACATAAATTTTGCTAGTGCCACTTCGTCAATATTAGAAACCAGTGGAGGTTTTCATCATTGTATTCGACATATAAGATGATTAGAATATGACGACTAGCAACAATAATGTTGAGAGATAGAGTAATTGTGTACTCAATCTAGTTTTTGGATTTAAAGTTGTACTTAATTGTGACTATTAAGTGCATAAACTCTAAAATAAGAATGTAAATTTGTTAAGATACAAAAGAGGTTTTCACTTTTGTGACCCTATACACCACGATTTGATGTATGGCTAGCCCATTATCAAGGTGATTATATTCTAAAACAAACTAGAATGATATATCATGTAGATGATGTAAGATTCAAATTGGTAACCCAAGATTAAACCTTAAATTTTGGAATGATGAACGCAAAGAGTTATCGAGTACTCTTGAAACCATTAGATTGTTAATGGTATATGCGTATCTTGTATTCAAAGCAAGATGTCTCGTGCCTTTTGGTTGAAAAGGAGATCGAGTTTGTAAATCATCAATCCAAAATAGGTTGATCATTTTCTTTTACCAACGATTTAAGTTGACGCTAATATGTTCACTCAATAAGGTAAATAGAGAAATCTTTGAAGAATTTCAAAGAGTTCAAGGAATCACGATTTAGTCGTGATGGGATTATCAAAGTGAAGACTTTGATATAAGCCAAAGGAAATGTGATATAGTATCACAAGTTAATCTCTCTTAGCACGCATCATGGAATAATGTGTGGTTGGATAAGAAATCAAACGCTATTCGATATGGTTTGGACTTCAATCAAGTTACTTTGAGTTACTTGATCTTCTTGGGGATTTTATCATTTTGTCTAAATTATTTTTCCACTAAATCGAATCATATGAGATATGAAATGGTAAGGGTACCATGGTTGTAAGTTTTTCACAAGAAACAAATGCTCTTTTTCCCTTGCAATTATCACGAGCACGACGGGTTTGCGGCTCATGAAGCTGTCTTTCTAAAATACAGGTTTATTTCTAGAAGACAGAGTGGGAGAAATTATTCAAGAGCCACAAAGAATGTTATGTCGCAAGAAACTGGTCTTTCTTGGCTACATGAGATGTTTTGTGTAAGACATTGTTTCTTCAAAAACCTAGGAGGTTAAATTCGTCACTTGTTAAAAATGATGAATTCATGCTACTTTTAAGAAAGTAAAGAGCTTATAACTTACAAAAGAAATTGTTTGATTCAAGTTGATTACTTATAGAAAGTAATGAACATATGACTTACATAAGAGTGTTTAAGTCACAACTCAATATAAGGCTTAGAGCCATGAAAATCCGAAATAAAAGGGCTTGATTAGTTTGAAAGGGTTTTGCACTAATAAAGACAGATTTTCAAAGGCTTGATTGGTTTCAAGGCTTGATTGGTTGCAAAGAGTTTTGCACCAATTGAAATGCTTAAGTCTATTTGGATCTTCTTAGGGATTGTGTTTCATTATTATGAAATACATAGCGAGTGAATCTAAAACACACTTCTTGATAGAAGGAATGTATTCAATACATGTCATGAGTTTTATAGATTCTTGCAATCCTAAGATAATGTGAAACTTAAGAGAGGATCTTAAGTAAGACATCAATGAGTTGGAATCAATGTTTTGATCATGTTATAAAACTTTTCTCGATAAGTCGAGAAGTTGTGTTTATACATGAAGTTTAGTGGGAGTTACGGAAATTTTAATTAGTCCGATATGTGGATGACATATTGATCATTGAGAATGATTTAAGACTTTTGGAGTATTATAATATATCTTGAATATCCGGATTTATGAAGATAAATTCACATGATATCATTTTGTCAAGAAGAAGTCTTATGTTGATAAGATTCATGACTAGTTCAATTAAATTGAACATATTTGATTGATTCCATTTGCTTCCGCTACCGGATCAATTAAATGAATAATGATGTGTAACACTTCATATACTTTGAGTATGATGAATTGTTTTCAAAATCGAATTTAAGTAATCTTTGCCAAGTACGCCATAAAGATTGTCCTTAAGTGCTTGCAGAAGCATTAAGGAAGTAAAGCAAAGTGTTTATGATGCAATTTTGTGTAAGGGTGTTACACAAGTGACAATTGACAATTGAGATTGCGCATGGTTTCCGACAAAACCATAATCAAAACACACTAGGATGGTTAAGATACCATTGTGGCAATGTTAATTAAGAAGTAGATTTTCTAGAATCGTTCTAGGCAATAAAAAACAATGAGAGATTTTTATAACGGAAATTGAGTACACTTGCGATCATGAGATGTGCAAGAAAGATGAGTCATGCACACTTTGAAAACAGTGGGAGCTATTCTTAGGCTAGAGGGCCTATGTCTTGATTGGATCTCGACACGTACTCGAAAGTATTGTAATGCAAATGTATACATTACAAAAACGAGTATGTAGTGAGGTTAAGTAAGGTACAAGAAATTGATAAAACCTACTAACCAAAGCCTTCTCAAAGGCTAAACATGATGAGTCATGTCATTTCAATTGAATTGAAATGAACAACTATGTACAAGATCATATTAGATTATAGAACATGAAATAGTAATCAAGCATTGACTATTCATGTGTGATAATCGCATTTGTCGTTCGAGTTTTATTTTAAAACTCTTTTTATTATACTTTGTTACATCCAAACGGGTTGTAGAGACAATTGAACCCCGTTAAAGTGAACACGGATTAGCATGGTATTCGCCCATAGTCGCTTGTATGAGGTGACGTCTCGAAGTGACTAGAGTGTGATGCGATTGATGGCAAGTTCATGTGCCATACAGTCATGTGAGATGACTAGTCGATCACATAGGCAGATGTTAGGAACACCTTGTCGGGCCTTATGACCGCTTATAGAGTTCTGGCAAATTTATATAGCCTGGTCGTGGCGAGAGCTGCTATATTATTCTAATGAGTCGATTCTTTTGACTAAAGACTATTCACCTAAGATGGCACAGTTTCAGATTAACTTTGATTTGTGTTACTACGACCTTCGTAAATGGGGTCAAATGGGCATATTTTGGGTTATGATGGTGTGGCTAGTCGAAGGGAATGAGTGCGATAGGAATTGTCCACCCCCTTGTCGGGGTTAAAACAATATCTCAGGGCCACTCGAGGAGTAATGGGAAATGCGTGGCCACGCTCGGAAGGTATCCGAGTGGATAAATCCGGTCAATCGGTTATTCTCGGATCGAGGAAACCACTCTCGATATGATCACTTGCAAATCACGACTGAAAGACACCTTGCATTGAGTGGGAGATAGTAATAGGACAAGAGAATTGGTGACGCACACTTGTCGAGGACAAGTGGGAGATTGTTGGGAAATGTGTCCTCAACAATAGTGCGATCATATGATTTAAATATCATTATTAAATCTCATTTTAAGAATACAATTGGGAAGTAATATTGTTACTATCAACTGGTCAACATATATCGGTAATGATTGGCTGACTAGAGTTTGACATTACTGTCGTGCGACGGTGGTGACAGTTGATCCCCTTAGGTCATACCTATAGGGAAATACTCTTAATTGATTATTTAATTAATCGAATACCGATACGAGTTAATTAAATTGCTTAAAATTGACGGATGATTTTGTGAGTATAATTTACGTATCTTATTGTAAATATGATTAAATAAGACACGGTCAAAGTAATCGAATTATTTTATTACTTGGATGAAATTATTGTTTCTGAGAAACAATTGAAACGGAATGAATAATTTATTATAAATACAGATTGTTGTAGTTTATAATTTGGAAATATTTTGGTACAAGTAATTACGAATTACTAGTCGATTTTGTAAATGACATATTTTATGAGTATGTTGATTTTTAATATGTTAAAAATACATTACATTGTGACATTTCATGTAACATGTCACATGTGACAAATTTGACAAATGACAAAAATAAAATGGATTCTCCATTTTATGTCTTAAAACCGAAAATGTGGGTGGGCATATAGTTTATATTGTGTTATTTATTTTAAATGAAAACACAATCATAACAATAGGTAGTTGGCTTTGCATGCTTGGTCTCTTGTGAAGAGCAAAAATGAAAGCTATTGGGCAACCTACCCAATGCCATTATTTCGGCCATATGAAGAGAAAAGAAAGAGTTTTTCTTTTCCTAATCAATTCATTCATTCTTCATCTTATTTTCTAGTGTAAGAAAATCTATATGCTCTCTACAATCTTATGAGATTTCTAGAGAAATAAAATCACAAAATTCCTCCTCTCTCCACCGAAATATGTGAGAGTACAAAAACATTTTTGTGTTATATTTTAAGTAAGACTAATTTTAATACTAGATCATATTATATTAGTCTTTAAGATGTATTCCTTGGGTATATGCTTTTGGGAGGGATTCTACACTTGAATCCTTGTTCTTCCATTTGGAAAGCTCAAGAACAAAAGAGAAGGAGATCTCTTTTGTGCCCATAAAACCGAATCATCCATTGTAAGAATATGATTTCTTCTCCTTTTGTTTATTTGTTTGCATGCATAAAATCCGTATTTAATTTTATGACAAATTAATTTTAACATATATGAGTATGTTAGTATGTATATGAATCTACATTTCCTTCAATTGGTATCAATTCTTACAATGGATGATTCGGTTTTATGGGCACAAAAGAGATCTCCTTCTCTTTTGTTCTTGAGCTTTCCAAATGGAAGAACAAGGATTCAAGTGTAGAATCCCTCCCAAAAGCATATACCCAAGGAATACATCTTAAAGACTAATATAATATGATCTAGTATTAAAATTAGTCTTACTTAAAATATAACACAAAAATGTTTTTGTACTCTCACATATTTCGGTGGAGAGAGGAGGAATTTTGTGATTTTATTTCTCTAGAAATCTCATAAGATTGTAGAGAGCATATAGATTTTCTTACACTAGAAAATAAGATGAAGAATGAATGAATTGATTAGGAAAAGAAAAACTCTTTCTTTTCTCTTCATATGGCCGAAATAATGGCATTGGGTAGGTTGCCCAATAGCTTTCATTTTTGCTCTTCACAAGAGACCAAGCATGCAAAGCCAACTACCTATTGTTATGATTGTGTTTTCATTTAAAATAAATAACACAATATAAACTATATGCCCACCCACATTTTCGGTTTTAAGACATAAAATGGAGAATCCATTTTATTTTTGTCATTTGTCAAATTTGTCACATGTGACATGTTACATGAAATGTCACAATGTAATGTATTTTTAACATATTAAAAATCAACATACTCATAAAATATGTCATTTACAAAATCGACTAGTAATTCGTAATTACTTGTACCAAAAATATTTCCAAATTATAAACTACAACAATCTGTATTTATAATAAATTATTCATTCCGTTTCAATTGTTTCTGTAAACAATAATTTCATCCAAGTAATAAAATAATTCGATTACTTGGACCGTGTCTTATTTAATCATATTTACAATAAGATACGTAAATTATACTCACAAAATCATCCGTCAATTTTAAGCAATTTAATTAACTCGTATCGTATTCGATTAATTAAATAATCAATTAAGAGTATTTCCTATAGGTATGACCTAAGGGGATCAATCGTCACCACCGTCGCACGACAAAGTAATGTCAAACTCTAGTCACCAATCATTACCGATATATGTTGACCAGTTGATAGTAACAATATTACTTCCCAATTGTATTCTTAAAATGAGATTTAATAATGATATTTAAATCATATGATCGCACTATTGTT
The DNA here is from genome assembly GCF_048544455.1 of Silene latifolia. Lineage (NCBI taxonomy): Eukaryota > Viridiplantae > Streptophyta > Magnoliopsida > Caryophyllales > Caryophyllaceae > Silene > Silene latifolia. The sequence goes on along the minus strand of NC_133532.1, from coordinate 47,755,266 downwards.
GAGGACACATTTCCCAACAATCTCCCACTTGTCCTCGACAAGTGTGCGTCACCAATTCTCTTGTCCTATTACTATCTCCCACTCAATGCAAGGTGTCTTTCAGTGTCGTACTTGCAAGTGATCATATCGAGAGTGGTTTCCTCGATCCGGAGAATAATCGATTGACCGGATTTATCCACTCGATACCTTCCGAGCGTGGCCACGCATTTCCAGCTCATTACTCCTCGAGTGGCCCCGAGATATTGTTTTAACCCTGACAAGGGGTGGACAATTCCTATCGCACTCATTCCCTTCGACTAGCCACAGCCATCATAACCCAAAATATGCCCATTTGACCCCATTTACGAAGGTCGTAGTAACACAAATCAAAGTTAATCGAAATCGTGCCATCTTAGGTGAATAGTCTTTAGTCAAAAGAATCGACTCATTAGAATACTATAGCAGCTCTCGCCACGACCAGGCTATATAAATTTGCCAGAACTCTATAAGCGGTCATAAGGCCCGACAAGGTGTTCCTAACATCTGCCTATGTGATCGACTAGTCATCTCACATGACTGTATGGCACATGAACTTGCCATCAATCGCATCACACTCTAGTCACTTCGAGACGTCACCTCATACAAGCGACTATGGGCGAATACCATGCTAATCCGTGTTCACTTTAACGGGGTTCAATTGTCTCTACAACCCGTTTGGATGTAACAAAGTATAATAAAAAGAGTTTTAAAATAAAACTCGAACGACAAATGCGATTATCACACATGAATAGTCAATGCTTGATTACTATTTCATGTTCTATAATCTAATATGATCTTGTACATAGTTGTTCATTTCAATTCAATTGAAATGACATGACTCATCATGTTTAGCCTTTGAGAAGGCTTTGGTTAGTAGGTTTTATCAATTTCTTGTACCTTACTTAACCTCACTACATACTCGTTTTCCTTTGTAATGTATACATTTGCATTACAATACTTTCTGAGTACGTGTCGAGATCTAATCAAGACATAGTCCCTCTAGCCTTAGAATAGCTCCCACTGTTTTCACAGTGTGCATGACTCATCTTTCTTGCACATCTCATGATCGCAAGTGTACTCAATTTCCGTTATAAAAATCTCTCATTGTTTTTTATTGCCTAGAACGATTCTAGAAAATCTACTTCTTAATTAACATTGCCACAATGGTATCTTAACCATCCTAGTGTGTTTTGATTATGGTTTTGTCGGAAACCATGCGCAATCTCAATTGTCAATTGTCACTTGTGTAACACCCTTACACAAAATTGCATCATAAACACTTTGCTTTACTTCCTTAATGCTTCTGCAAGCACTTAAGGACAATCTTTATGGCGTACTTGGCAAAGATTACTTAAATTCGATTTTGAAAACAATTCATCATACTCAAAGTATATGAAGTGTTACACATCATTATTCATTTAATTGATCCGGTAGCGGAAGCAAATGGAATCAATCAAATATGTTCAATTTAATTGAACTAGTCATGAATCTTATCAACATAAGACTTCTTACTGACGCTGATATCATGTGAATTTATCTTCATAAATCCGGATATTCAAGATATATTATAATACTCCAAAAGTCTTAAATCATTCTCAATGATCAATATGTCATCCACATATCGGACTAATTAAAATTTCCGTAACTCCCACTAAACTTCATGTATAAACACAACTTCTCGACTTATCGAGAAAAGTTTTATAACATGATCAAAACATTGATTCCAACTCATTGATGTCTTACTTAAGATCCTCTCTTAAGTTTCACATTATCTTAGGATTGCAAGAATCTATAAAACTCATGACATGTATTGAATACATTCCTTCTATTGAAGAAGTGTGTTTTAGATTCACTCGCTATGTATTTCATAATAATGAAACACAATCCCTAAGAAGATCCAAATAGACTTAAGCATTTCAATTGGTGCAAAACTCTTTGCAACCAATCAAGCCTTGAAACCAATCAAGCCTTGAAAACTGTCTTTATTAGTGCAAAACCCTTTGCAACTAATCAAGCCCTTTTATTTCGGATTTTCATGGCTCTAAGCCTTATATTGAGTTGTGACTTAAACACTCTTATGTAAGTCATATGTTCATTACTTTCTATAAGTAATCAACTTGAATCAAACAATTTCTTTTGTAAGTTATAAGCTCTTTACTTTCTTAAAAGTAGCATGAATTCATCATTTTTAACAAGTGACGAATTTAACCTCCTAGGTTTTTGAAGAAACAATGTCTTACACAAAACATCTCATGTAGCCAAGAAAGACCAGTTTCTTGCGACATAACATTCTTTGTGGCTCTTGAATAATTTCTCCCACTCTGTCTTCTAGAAATAAACCTGTATTTTAGAAAGACAGCTTCATGAGCCGCAAACCCGTCGTGCTCGTGATAATTGCAAGGGAAAAAGAGCATTTGTTTCTTGTGAAAAACTTACAACCATGGTACCCTTACCATTTCATATCTCATATGATTCGATTTAGTGGAAAAATAATTTAGACAAAATGATAAAATCCCCAAGAAGATCAAGTAACTCAAAGTAACTTGATTGAAGTCCAAACCATATCGAATAGCGTTTGATTTCTTATCCAACCACACATTATTCCATGATGCGTGCTAAGAGAGATTAACTTGTGATACTATATCACATTTCCTTTGGCTTATATCAAAGTCTTCACTTTGATAATCCCATCACGACTAAATCGTGATTCCTTGAACTCTTTGAAATTCTTCAAAGATTTCTCTATTTACCTTATTGAGTGAACATATTAGCGTCAACTTAAATCGTTGGTAAAAGAAAATGATCAACCTATTTTGGATTGATGATTTACAAACTCGATCTCCTTTTCAACCAAAAGGCACGAGACATCTTGCTTTGAATACAAGATACGCATATACCATTAAAAATCTAATGGTTTCAAGAGTACTCGATAACTCTTTGCGTTCATCATTCCAAAATTTAAGGTTTAATCTTGGGTTACCAATTTGAATCTTACATCATCTACATGATATATCATTCTAGTTTGTTTTAGAATATAATCACCTTGATAATGGGCTAGCCATACATCAAATCGTGGTGTATAGGGTCACAAAAGTGAAAACCTCTTTTGTATCTTAACAAATTTACATTCTTATTTTAGAGTTTATGCACTTAATAGTCACAATTAAGTACAACTTTAAATCCAAAAACTAGATTGAGTACACAATTACTCTATCTCTCAACATTATTGTTGCTAGTCGTCATATTCTAATCATCTTATATGTCGAATACAATGATGAAAACCTCCACTGGTTTCTAATATTGATTTAAGTGGCACTAGCAAAATTTATGTTTAATCAAATAAACACTTTTAAAGAAGAAGGTCCCATTAGATGTCCCACAACTAACTTGCTGATTCTTCAATAATTTGGGGTAGTTTCCTTTCTCGTGTCCAACATTTAAGACAATGGAAACTTTATCGGTTGGGATTGATAGGTTTAGTATCGTCATTCTCAACAACTTTACCTTTAACATTACCTTGTATCAATTCCATTATAATCTTTACTTCTTGAACCTTCGTCCTCATCTTAACGGTTTAAGAGAATGCTCCCACTTATTTCAATGAGTCTTTGCTTTGAGAAGCAAAATTGAATTCATGAAGATTACTCTTCATTTGTTCGTTTTAGTCTTAAAAACTTTCATTGAAGTGGTTGCGTTATTTTGGTCAATTACGAATTCTTGACAAAACTAATTACCAAAACAATTTATCATTTCAAGGTACTTAATTCAATTAAGTATATGAAACATAACAATCCATTGTAAGTAGATGTGTTAGTCAAGAATCAAAAACTGTTTGATAATGAATAACTTTTATCTATACTCTTTACAAGAGATCCTTAGCAATGGTTCATTTGAGGTTTTAGAAGCAAACTCATTTTTGTCTTTAGTTACGATATTTTAATGGAGATTTGAATCAAAAACGAAATGATATCGTATATGAATTGTGGTTAAGAAATAGAACAATATAATAACGGAATAGTGAAAACAAAACATTTATCGTTATATTAATACTTGTAAATAACAAGTAAAGCATTTACATAGTGACCTCTACCCAACTATGATAAATGATTCCAAGACCCAAATTCATATCGACTTAGGCACGGGGTAGCCGATTCAACCTTTATCAATATAACTCGGTGGATTAACCTTTTTAATCGATTCTACTTTTAGAACTCTTGGTCGATAAAATTACTCTAATGTTTATCTATAGCCCAAAACACATCAACAAGGGCACGGGGTAGCCGATACATCCCTTATCAATAACTTTTGTTGAGTTCAATCCAAATTTCGAATAAATGTGTCCATTATCCAAACCCACATCAACTTGGGCACGGGGTAGCCGATACATCCCTTATCAACATGAATTCGGTGGATTAACATTCATCACCCACTTCCCCTACGTAACAAGGTTTGTACCCCGGGGTAGCCGAGCGCACTCCCTCGCGAAATAGGTTTTCATGGTTTCTACTATTTGGTAAGGCTATGTCTCAATTAATTGTTTTAGCGAGAGGTCATGCCAATTTATTATCTATCACGTTTTAAGTGAACTAAAGCGGTGAACTACGATAATTATAATTGACACGGTCGATAAACTCGATAAAATAACAATGCATGTTTTAGTTATGGCGATTAATTAGCGATGCATGTGACATAAAATAAAATGCAAGCATGAAGGAAGAAAAAAAAAATCCTAGTATGGCCTTTCCTAAAATAGAAAAACTATTAATCTATTACATATTCGGAAACCAACTCCATTGGTCCCTTGAACTTCGGTTGTGACACGCATCTCGAGGTAACACCGTCTTTATGTATCGCCATTCTTGAAGAAATCCGTCTTTGGGAACTCCGGAATGAATAAAATTACATAATAAATTACATAATTTCCTATTATACATTTGTAACTAAAATAAAATAAATTTATTAAATATTACAAAACGGTGATACGAGATCACAATAAAAATTACAACCGAATCGATATTCCCATACATTTCGGGAAATACCAATTAAAAACTAAGGCCATACTAAGTAAAATTACATAATTCAAAATTACATAAATTAAAATTATGACAATCATAAAGAAAAATGCAGCATTATAATATGTATGAACATGCTCAATTTTTATGCTAAATCGCCTTTTAATAAGCCAATATCGTATATTACTCGGTTTTTACGGATTTGCGTGATTTCAACATTTTATAATCACAAAAATGCATAAACTCATATTTATGCATAAGTTAATTACCCTAACCTCTTAGGACTCAAAATATAGTCTCCACTAGTAATTTGACCATAATTAACTTTTATTTACAAAATTGTTCATAAAAGGACTAAAATTACAAAAATAAGCTATTTAACTTCAAATAAATCACAAAATTTCAAATAAATTCAAAATTTGAAATTTAAAATTCATGAACATTCTGGAAAAATCCATGACACTCATAATGTTCAAAATCTTAGGTTAAAAATTTCGAAATTTTTCCGGAAAAACAATGTTGCGGTTTATCGATTTTTTAATAAAATAATCATAAAAACATGGAAAAATTATTTTCACTAACTTTTCAATTTTAGATCTGAAAAATATAATAAAATGCAACATTAGACGTTTTTCCTAAGTCATAGATTATGTTTTATTAATTTTTCACTAATAATGTCACTATTTATGCTATTTTTCTTCAAAAATTCATAAATCATGCTAAAAGACTTCTTTATAGCCAATTATTTTACACACATCTTGTAAAATTGCATGTGACAACATATTAATTTTATATGACCAGATTCGAAATTTAACTCATATTAACCTATTTTTCTCTTAAATCCGTATTTAATAATGAAAAATTCATTTTTCGAGCAAAACAAGTCCAAAAATTATGAAAATTTGCAGGTTATCTCAAAATAATATATGTAACAACATATCCAAAAACCAAGTGAAAATTCGAAGTATAGCTAATTTTCGACCAAAAATGACATTTTTACTCATAAAATCACATTTAAATGTCATTATTATTAAATATGAACAATAAAAATCCGAAAAATTAACCAAAATATCCTAAAACACTTTAGGACCAGAAATATTAACATGCATGTAATTATTTCGTGATATATCATAATAACACAAATTTTACAAGTTTTATTTTGTTATTCATATAACTCGGAAAAACTTTTAACCAATTTGCATGCAAACAACCGTGGCTCTGATACCAATTGAAGGAAATGTAGATTCATATACATACTAACATACTCATATATGTTAAAATTAATTTGTCATAAAATTAAATACGGATTTTATGCATGCAAACAAATAAACAAAAGGAGAAGAAATCATATTCTTACAATGGATGATTCGGTTTTATGGGCACAAAAGAGATCTCCTTCTCTTTTGTTCTTGAGCTTTCCAAATGGAAGAACAAGGATTCAAGTGTAGAATCCCTCCCAAAAGCATATACCCAAGGAATACATCTTAAAGACTAATATAATATGATCTAGTATTAAAATTAGTCTTACTTAAAATATAACACAAAAATGTTTTTGTACTCTCACATATTTCGGTGGAGAGAGGAGGAATTTTGTGATTTTATTTCTCTAGAAATCTCATAAGATTGTAGAGAGCATATAGATTTTCTTACACTAGAAAATAAGATGAAGAATGAATGAATTGATTAGGAAAAGAAAAACTCTTTCTTTTCTCTTCATATGGCCGAAATAATGGCATTGGGTAGGTTGCCCAATAGCTTTCATTTTTGCTCTTCACAAGAGACCAAGCATGCAAAGCCAACTACCTATTGTTATGATTGTGTTTTCATTTAAAATAAATAACACAATATAAACTATATGCCCACCCACATTTTCGGTTTTAAGACATAAAATGGAGAATCCATTTTATTTTTGTCATTTGTCAAATTTGTCACATGTGACATGTTACATGAAATGTCACAATGTAATGTATTTTTAACATATTAAAAATCAACATACTCATAAAATATGTCATTTACAAAATCGACTAGTAATTCGTAATTACTTGTACCAAAAATATTTCCAAATTATAAACTACAACAATCTGTATTTATAATAAATTATTCATTCCGTTTCAATTGTTTCTGTAAACAATAATTTCATCCAAGTAATAAAATAATTCGATTACTTGGACCGTGTCTTATTTAATCATATTTACAATAAGATACGTAAATTATACTCACAAAATCATCCGTCAATTTTAAGCAATTTAATTAACTCGTATCAGTATTCGATTAATTAAATAATCAATTAAGAGTATTTCCCTATAGGTATGACCTAAGGGGATCAACTGGTCACCACCGTCGCACGACAGTAATGTCAAACTCTAGTCAGCCAATCATTACCGATATATGTTGACCAGTTGATAGTAACAATATTACTTCCCAATTGTATTCTTAAAATGAGATTTAATAATGATATTTAAATCATATGATCGCACTATTGTTGAGGACACATTTCCCAACAATATTGTTGCATGAGAAGATCAATACGGTATTTTATGACTTGTGACGTTCCCTCATAAGCAAGGCTTAGGGTGTCCCAAATCTCTTTGGCCGAAGCACATCCAGATATACGATTAATCTCTTGGTCACCGATCCCATATTGAAGAATGGACATGGCCTTAGAGTTTTTCTCGATTTTCTTATAGTCGGCCTCAACATACTTATCCTCACTTTTCAAGGTACTAGTGTCATCAGCATTAGTCACTTCGATTTTGAGGGGACCCTTTTGAATGATTAACCAACATTCATAGTTCGCACTTTTGACATAGTGCTCCATTCGATGTTTCCACCAGGCATAGTTTTCTCCCTTGAAAATGGGATACTTAATGTGTTTTGAATCGTCCATAACTATAGGATCAACTCTTTGGATTTAACCAATATCAAGAGCACGAGGCTCTGATACCAATTGAAGAGTTAAGAACGATAAATACCTAAGAGGGAGAGGGGGTGAACTAGGTGTACCTTTTAAAAATTTTATCCTTAACTAGGTTAATTAATTAGCTTAAGTAAGGAAAAACGAAGTACAAAACTTGAGAAACTTAATTGAATGTAAGTTCACAAGAAGGTACAACAGTTCTATGTCACAGTATAAGTGACTGTAACACAGAACTTGATTAGGTACATGCGAGAAATAGCAAAGTGGAAGAACGTAAAAGTAAATGAATAAACAAACGACATTTTAAAAATTGGTTCAGCCTCTACTCCGAGGCCTACGTTCAACCGTTATTTTATTGCTTGTTTAGAAATTTACTCAAACTTACTAAACTCCTTACAATGAAAATAACTCACCAACCTACTCCGGTTGTACTCAAACTTAAAGCTACTCCGCTTCAAGAGTTTATGGGTTCTATTTCAAGGTGTTACAGAATCTTGAATCTCAAGAGTTCACTAAATGAACATGGAGATCACAATTAAGATCTAACACGAGAATCATGGAACAAACTCATTATGTCACAGTACAGCGAACTGATACTTGGAGGTTTTACAGCTTTTTCGAAAACAAATGAAGACTTTAAAATCTGAAAAACGTTTTGCAAACACTTGAAGAACAAAGCTTTAAATGCACAAATGATTTGCAATGTTTTACAATAAATGCTTTGGAAATCTTAAGAAATAAATTAGACTAAGACATTCTATTTATAGTGGATTTAGTCTTAGATAAGTACAACATGGAAAAATTAAATCCAATATAAAAATAGTAGTCTTGAGTGATGGTAAGTGTTAGACTATAGGCTTGGGGCTTAAGAAATCAGAAAACTTAAGCTACTACACTCAACATGTGACCTTTTACCAAAATGGCAAAAAACTTTTCTTACTTTAGAAGTTTGACAAGTCTTTCTTACCATTTTAGTAAAAGGTGTTTGCACAAATCTAGAGACTTAGTCAAGTGGATTTGTGACTCCAAAATTTCAGATTGTTTTCAAGCTTTTGAAAATTCAAATGTTTAAGGTTTGAAATTTTCAAAGTTTTAATCACTTCAAACATTTGGTCGAAAGACCTCCTCCATACGGTAGTACCAGAAACCACAGTACAGCGTATTGTTGCATGATTTTGCCATAACTTGACTTAAATGAGAATGTTACACTTACTCTTACATTTTTCGACTAAGGCTTAGAGAATATCATTGTCTTGACTTTCTTGATATATCTTGATCATCTTGAATCATTGTTGAAAGTCCATTTGATTGCTTCAATCACTAATCATTCAACTAAAAGCAAACAATCAAATAACAAAGGGGACTTGGCATCATCAACTTAATGTGTTCTAACAGCTGCTAATGTAGCCCTGCTCTATCTCCATGATACCCAGAAGCAACTGCATTTGGACCCTTCCAATATCTTGTTACAGCAAAATGAGAAACTTGCTGCTGATACCTTTAGAGAGTTAGATAAATCTAGGGCGAGCTTCGTTTGTCAAAGCTAAGGTTCAATGGTGCAGTGAGGGGGATGAGAATACTAGATACTTTCATAGTATTCTTAAATGTAGGAGATTGCAGAATAGAATCCTTTGTATCTAGGATAGGCATGGTGTGACTCAGAATACTAATGCTGGGATAGAGGAGGTATTTGAGGATTATTACAAGAACTTGCTGGGTACCAGTAAATTGGTGGGTGATGTACATTTCCCTACCGTGAGGAAGGGGAAGACTGTTACTGGGTTACAGGCTGCTAAGTTAGTTAAAGAGGTGTCTAACAGGGAAATACATGAAGCTTTGTTTTCTATCCCTCCAAACAAGTCCCCGGGTCCTGATGGGTACACTTCTCAGTTCTACAAAGATGCTTATAATATAGTGGGTAAGGATATCATTAAGGCTGTTAAGAAGTTTTTTTATTTTAGTAAACTCCTGGGATAGGTTAACTCTACAACTATGATTTTGATTCCTAAAAAGGATATACCCATTAGTGTGGCTAATTTTAGACCTATAGCCCGTTGCAACGTGCTTTACAAGATGATTTATAAAGTTATTTGCAATAGGATGGCCATTGTCTTGCCTGAGCTCATTAGTGCTAATTAAAGTACCTTCATTAAAGGTAGGGAGATAGTTGATAATATCTTAGTTTGTCAGGACCTAGTGAGGTTATATAATAGGAAAACCTGTTCTTCTATATGTATTATGAAGATAGACCTTAAAAAATCCTATGATTTCATAGAGTGGCAATTCATTGCACAAATGTTGCTTGATCTAAAGTTCCCTGATAAACTGGTTAAGTGGGTCATGATGTCTGTATCTTCTCCCTGGTTTACCATGTCTATCAATGGGTCCACTTTTGGGTATTTCCAAGGGAAGAGAGGTATTAGACATGGAGATCCCATGCCTCCTTTGTTGTTTACTATTTGTATGGAGTACTTGAGCAGAGTGTTAAGTGTCTTGACTGAGAACTTGGACTTCAACTATCATCCTCTCTGCAGAACTTTGAACCTCTGTCATTTGTGTTTTGCAGATGACCTTGTCATGTTTTGTAGGGGTGACAGGGGCTCTATTAAACTTCTGCTGAGAGCTTTTGCTACTTTTTCCTCTGTCTATGGGCTTGAAATGAATTATGATAAATCTGATATTTATTTCAATGGCATGTGTCAAGGTGAGGTGGATTATGTCTTGAGGATTTCTGGGTTTAAGGAAAGGTGTTTCCCTTTTAAATACCTGGGTATCCCAATTTCTTATAAACGTATGGCTATTGGAGATTGCACTAGACTTGTGGAGAAAGTTGTGAGTAAACTCAGAGGTTGGGGGGCAAAGAAACTCAGCTATTCAGGGAGGCTAGTTTTGACACAAGTTGTTCTTACTCAACTTCATGTGTATTGGTCTAGAATTTTTGTGATTCCTGTTACAGTCATTGATAGGATCACCACAATTTGTAGGAATTACATATGGTCTGGGAGTGAGCAGTATGGGAGGGCATTCTCTGTGGCATGAGAAACTCTGTGTACTGAGAAAAAGTTTGGGGGACTTGGTATTGTGAATTGTAGGTTATGGAATCTAGCTTTAATTGGTAAGTTCACCTGGTGGTTGACATGTAAGAGTGACCACTTGTGGGTAAAATGGGTAGATCATGTGTATATGAAAGGCAGGGACTAGTTTGATTATGTTCCTTCTATAAATTCAAGTTGGACTTGGAGGAAAATCTGTATTGTCAAGGATAAGCTTAAGTATGGCTATATTAATAACCAATGGTGTGATGGTAATGGTGAGTATTTTGTGGCAGCTGGATATAGATGGTTACAAGGACCTCAGGTTAAAGTGCATTGGTTTCCTGTGGTATGGAACAGGCTCAACGTTCCCAAACATTCTTGCTTGGCTTTTTGTAAAGGAGAGACTATTAACCAAGGATAGATTGCTGGCATTTGGTATTCCAACTGATGGAAAATGTGATTTATGTGCCAGTCATAATGAGGATCATAAGAACATGTTCTATCAATGTGAATTCAGTATTAGGTGTTGGGATATCTTAAGGCAATGGCTTCAAATATCTTTACCTGTGCAGGATATCTTAAACTAGTGTATTACATGGAGATGCAGATCTCTTCTTAAAAAACATATGATCTTTGCAGCAGTGGTGGCTCTGCTGTATCAGATTTGACATTCCAGAAATATTTGCAGAATTGACTTGCTGGTGAACTCTCCTGCTCAGGTGATAAGGAAGTGAAGCATGTTGTTCAAGCACGCTTTTAGAGTAGAAAATGGCCGTCTAAGTATCAGAATTCTTATATTTTTTGAGGCAGCCTGATTTTTTGTTAGTTGAGAGTGTAGTATGCATATATATAGTGTGTAATCTCAGGAATTGTCTTGTATTGGTGGCTTTCCTCATATTAATATATATATATTCACATTCTACCAAAAAATCCTGTCTCTTCCTTCTCTTTTTACTCGTGTATGTCACGGCTTAAGGCCTCCTTTTGTCTCGTTTTTTTACTGTCATTTAATTATCGTTTCATTAGTTAATATTTCGTGATTATGATGTTGATGATGGATTAATTTCTGTTTAGAATAAATAGTATGTTAATCATATGCTTAGTCTTTCAATTATGACGATAACAAGCTTAGTTAGAATAATTAACATGTTTAATGAAATAGTTTGCAATTGTATGACGATAACATGTCTTAAATTAATTAAAATGAAATTTTAATTTGTTTAATTCGGACTCACATGTCTAATGTTTTGGTTTAATTTTAATTATGAAATAATTAGATTAAATCGCATGTTTTAATTGATTTATGATGCTTGTATGTTATTTGTATCGTTTATCAATTGTTAAATCTTAACTTGGCCTAATTAATATGTAGAATGTATGTTAATTGAATTAGACATTTATAGGTCATACAAAACCCGACATAGGATTTTAAAATGAATTTCATTAAAGAATTTAATGAATTCATCTTTTCTTATTACGATTTCTCGCTAGTTGAATTGTGCATGCTTAGCATCTGATTCATTGCACTCGATGACTAGTATAGTTAACGTTGACCACCCGCGTGTTGGCCGTGTGTATGGCTGTGTGTTGTCTCGTTTTTCGTGTCGAGTTTATTTCGTTTTATTTTGCTTTATTTAATTGTTACAGTTTTGTTTCAATTATTATTGTTATTTAATCGTTATAATTATTATAATTCATTTTAAGCAATGTAATTTGTACTTTAAATATGGGTCAAGTTAGTCCTTTATTTTGAGTCAAAACGATTTTACAAAACCTTTGTTTTAATTGGTTAAATTAAAGTATTTAATCAATTAAATCGAAGTAAGTGCGCGAAACGATGATGAGGCTTAGGACAAAGTCCATGTGAGCCGTGGCCTCACCATTGGCACATTTCTCAAGGCCTAGGTAGGCGTGTCTAACGTGAGTCATATGTCGTGTTTTAGCAGTTTTATTTAGATCGAGTTGTATCTTTATTTCAATTGTTTGCAAATCGAGTTGACGAGAATCGTCTGGGTTGTAATAGTAAGTTCCCCAATGGCTCCCCCATTCTCATCTAAGCCATGTTTGTTAATGCTTGTTTGTATAGTTCAAATCAATCTCACATGCTAAATCACTTGGACAAAGTAGATTAGATGCATTAATTGATTAGAAACCAATCTCACATGTTAGGATCAAAATGGTGTTTTGCATTCTCTTACAACGAATCGTAGTCTTGTCCAATTAGCCATCGTAGTCCTTAGTAGAGGCCGTTATTGCAATAGGCGGGGGTGGGTGTTTTATTAAAGAACTTTCCATCACGTACTTTCGACAACGAACTCAAATCTCATTTTCAAATGGTTCCCAAATTTCCTTAAATTTGGTGGCGACTCCAAACGATTTTCAAACCCGTGGATATCCAAATCCCCACATCCACATTTTGGCGACTCCGCTGGGGAGTTGTTACTTGAAAGGAAAATGATGGCTAATGGGACTAACACTACGAATCCTTTTGTATACATGCATCACCCATTTGACACTTTTGGAGGACCACCTCACCCATTGGGTCGATTTCAATGGTTAGGAGGTGACGTCCATTATGCTGATTTAATAATCAAGATGGTACCTCCGAGATCACTAAGTACTTGCTCTTACAATATTGCACACTTCTGCTTATTGGAGGCTTGAATTTCTTTGATAAGGTGGATCATTGGCATAGACCCAATTAAAGGACCAACCGAGACTTAGAAGAGTCTAGGCTCATGCACGATTAATATGCGAATGCTTATGTGTAACATGATCATCCTCCATGTTTTTCGAAAGTTTCAAGCTATTTTTGCCAGAACCGTTTTTTCGAAAAAAACCGTCTTCAAATCAAGCATGTTTTTAAACTCGGAATGCTGCCGAAATAGATGTAAGTTTTTTTCGACCAAAATGAGCTTTTTTATAGCTCACATGCTGCCCATTTAAAATCTCGTTTTTCAAATAATTTATTTTCAAGTTAATTCCGAAGTAAGTTCTCACCTTTCCCGAGCATAGAATATGTTTCGAGTCAAGTCTAGCCATGTCTTGGGTTTAAGTGAACCGTGTCAAATACACGCCCTAGTGGGTCACCCAAGTCACCTCTTGGGTCCAAGTCAAGCGTGTCGACCATTTTGGTCAAAGTCAAGCCACCAAAACGTCCAATTCATGCCACCTTGGGCATTTTCCACGAGCCCATGTACCATGTTTGGTTCAATCACGGGTTAGTCACACCGAGTCTAAGTCAAGAAGTTAGTTGAGCCGAGTCATAGCCCTTGTTAGGTCTAGACCCCTCTCCCATGTGACCCTTTACAAGTGAGCCATTTAGCTCATTTCTGGGTTTAGTTCTGTCTTTGAGTCAATGGTCAAGTATATGAGTCGAGTCATAGTTCATTTAGGGTTGAAAACCCAAGTCATGCACCTCATTCACATTCAAACCCTCACAGATGAACCGTGTGTTTCATTTCCTGGATCTTAGCCAGTCATCAAATTCACAAGTTAAGCCTAAGCGAAGTCCATCCAAGTTCATGTCAAGCCAGTTTGAGTCAAAGACCCAAACCCATTCAATTGAATCTTTCACAAATGAACCACCATGTTTGTTTCAAGTCGACCCATGTTACGTCGAGATCCATTTGATTCGAAGATCCAAATCCAACACCATTTGCATTAGATCTTTCACAAATGAACCACAGTGGTCATTTTCATGTCCAATTCGGTCTAGTCCATTTGCATCCTGAGTCAATAGTTATAGTGAAACCTCTGCCGATTTACAAATAATGTCGAAACTCTATCGATTTCTGAACCCGAGTCACATAGCTTTTTCCCAAAGTCAAAACTGAGTTGCAAAGGTGGGCCAATTTTTTCAAACCGAGCATCTGAATCGACTCTTGAAAAGAGAAAAGTTCAAAACCGAGATTTATGATTATGAGTCGGAATTTACATTCGAGTCTTAGTCCGAGTCGAGTCTAAGGTTTGTTTTTTCCTACAACATATCAAACTCCTTCTTCCAATCCCATTTCCACTATCAAATCAATTAAAATGCACAACGCACTCAAAGACATAGATCATCTGTTGTTACTTTCATGCATGTGAATGAGTTAGTAGGAATATTATTTAGATCAATCATATAAACATTCCTTCTACGGTGTCCTTCAAGTACAACACTACTAGTTCCTTCAATTATTATTCGACAAGAATCTGAATGAAAGACAACTTTATTTCCTTTGTCGCATAATTGAGAGATACTCAGTAAATTGTGCTTGAGACCACTAACAAGATAAACATCACTAATAGCATGAGAAGAAGATATTCCAACTTTACCAATACCGATAACCTTAGCCTTCTTGTAATCACCAAATGTGACCTTACCTCCGTCGAAGGGTTCAAGTGAAAGAAATAAATTTACATCTCCAGTCATGTGCCTTGAACATCCACTATCAAGGTACCATAAGTTATTTTCTTTCACTACAACCTGCAAAATAATTAGACATAGTTTTTAGGTACCCAAGCTAAGTTGGGTCCTTTGACGTTAGTCACTCTAAAAACTAAATCTCTTCTGACCCAAACCTTTTTAATAACTTTACATTTTGGAGGCGAATGGGTTTGTCTGGGAACCGTTTTGGGTTGAATTATGTGTTCCTCATGTCGTGGTCTTTTAGGTTGTTTTGGGGGAGCTTTGGTTTTGAAGGGCTCTTTAGTTTTAGGTGTTTGTTCTGATTTGGTAGCCTTTTTAAAATCAAAGCTCATATCATAGAACCAACGATGATCATTGTTGCGTTCTTCATTTGTACTTGGTTCAGATGGGGTACAATCATTATCCTTGAAAACAGTGTCAGAAGTTTTAACAAAGTTGATTCCTTTTGTTAGATCCTGAGCATGTTTGACACAGTTGTCTTTGATATGTCCAGTATGACCACAGTAATTACAAATCAAGTATTCTAGTAGATTTGAATATTTTCTTCTTCTGAAATCTCGTTTGGAAAGGGTTGATTTGCATTTAGAGTGATATCTAAGACCATAGCACTCGTGCCCTAATCCCATTTTTATGTTATTATCCGATTGCTCAGTTAGGAAATTTAGGACACGTGTGCTACCTTCCCATTTTTCGTGAACCTTTCTAGCATGCAAGAGTAATTATTTTAAGGACTGTATCTCTTTGTTACATTTGGAATGGTATGTCTCTACGACTTTGGGAGGATGACTCTCTTTATAATTGTCACGAAAGTTTTGGAATCTCTCATTAAGAACCCGTACCATCTCGGTATGCGTTCTTTTAGTATTTGATAGAACGGTTTTAGATTCCTTTAATTGCTGAGTTAGAGATTCAATCTCCTTCTTTTGATATGAGATCAGGGCTTCTCTAGCCGTAGCCTTTGACTCAAGAAGCTCTTTGACTTTCCTTAATTCCAAGGTTATAGCTTCACTAGCTGTAACTTTGGCTTGAAGATGCTTAATGTTGAGTTTTAGGTCTGAGGTTATAGCTTCATTAGCTATAACTTTAGACTCAAGAGCCTTCTTCTCAACATTTGTCACATCTGAAGTTGTAGTCATATTAGCTGTAACTTTAGATTTGTGCTTTTTGGCTTTTGCTTTAAGGAGATGATTCTCTTCAGCAATATCGAGAATTTGCTCTTTCAAATCTTTCAATTCCATTTCTTGTTCGTGACACTTATCAAGAGATTGCTCAAAGTATTCAATTAAAGCATTCTTAGGCAATTTCTTAACACTTTTCTTAAGTTCAAGATAGCTTACCTCTTCTTCTTCTTCTGAATCGGAAATTCCTAGGAAGCAGCAGTAGGACTCCATGTTATCTTTATCATTGTCTGAAAAGAGGTCAAGACTTACATTGCATAAGCATAGGTTAGCAACTTCTTCTTCTTCTTCTGATGCTTCGTCGTCCTCAGTGTCGAGATATCCCCAGCATGATGCTATCATTACTTGCTTGAATTCTTTCTTGGTCTTCTCACGTTTTGTTTTGTATTTAATTTTCTCCCATGTGTGACAATCCTTAATCATATGACTGGATTCTCCGCACTTGAAGCTGTAATACTACGGTTTTTCCTAAGTCTGTACTCGGCCGAATATGGCTTACTCGGCCGAGTAGGTATGTCGTGTGTTTTTGGAAAGTTTAATGCCCAGGAATACTCGGCCGAGTATGGGAATACTCAACCGAGTAGAGGATACTTGACCGAGTATACTCTATACTCGACCGAGTATCCGGTATGGCGGGTGTTATTTCCGTGGTTGGATTTAGAAAGGATTAGAGTTATATAATCGTAGATTAACAGTTTCTAATCATTTTCACAAAACCTAAACACTTCAACGTAACTCTAATCCTCTCCAAATCTCTCTCTCAATTGTGTGGATCGTTCGTGAGTCTAGTTCACCTTTCCTTGCGTCGATTGTGTCGGTAAGTCTCTGATTTCATTAGTTTCATTATCTGTCTTTTAGGGTTTTGCCCTAATTGGTGATTTGGGGGGAAGGGGTTTTGGCATGTGGTAATTGGAATTATGTGATTATTGTATGTAGGTGACGGTGTCATGAGGAATTGTTATTGATTGCTTGGATTGCGAAAAGGTAGGGTTTCCCTACACAGTTACTGTTTAATTAATTTGAGATGTTGTGATTGTACTATGTATAATTGTTGTCTGCTGATCATCGAAGTGTTGGTGCGGTGGTGGTGTGGTGGTTGTGATGATGTTATGATGATTGTGGTGGAGTCACTTGCGGGAGTGACTTCACACCCTAGTTCGCCCTTCGTGGAACCCGCCACGGGAGGGGATGTGCACATTAAGGGACAGGGTTATCGCTCTTTGATGAGCGGGATTTAGGTGGGGATTGGCTGCGGTCCCCCACTGGCGGCGAGGGCTACTTGTTGCGATGGGTAGTCTGGCAGGGCTACACACTTTGGTGTGTAGTCGGTTACTGTGTGAGATCGGGAGACCGGAGATGGTGGATGATCAGCTGGTTACTTATCGTACTTGTCTTACTTTAATTATTCAGTAACTGACCCCGTTGTTGTTTTATAAAACCTGCGGTGATCCATTCGGGGACGGTGAGCAGATTGTGACAGGTAATGCAGATGTTTAGCTATGGGACTGTCATGGGAAGTCATCACTTTGAGTCTAGCTTCCGCTGTTACGAGTTTAGCTGTCTTTGATTTCATTTGTATTGAGACCTTATACTTTTATTTTGAGGTTGTCTGAGATAATGTAATCGCTAACTCTATATACTTTAATAAATGTGTTTTGGATTGTTGCTTTTGATATACTAACCTCGGGCAACCGAGATGGTAACAGCTTTTCATGCTAGGGTAGTCCTTAGTAAGGTACCTTGGTATGAGGGGGTGTTACAAAGTGGTATCAGAGCCGACGATTCTGGCACCTAAAACTAATGAATCCAATGAACTTAGGGAGTCTAAATAAAATGAACCCGGGGAGAGTTGTTTGGAGCTACCGCAAAGACTTGGGAGACGTCCCGAAGTCGCATTGAGGCCCTTACGATCTCTAACCGGTCACATGGGGGAGTCTTGGAAACTGTTGTATGTCGAGTAATGTGTGTGTAGTACTTGTGGCATGAGTGTCGTGCATGGTTGAATGAAATGACGAAGGAAATGGAACGTGATAGTTGTTGAAAGATGTATCGAAAATTTGTTGATGTTAAACTTTGAGCATGAAATATGATTGGCATGTTAAGTGTTTATCATGTGGCTTTCAAAAGGGTAGTGGTACATGTGTATATGATCATGATGATGTTGATTTTTGGTTTGTTGGTAGTAGCATGTGATTAAGGTCATGCGTCTATATACATGAATGTCGTATTTAATTTTCATGTGGGTATGCTAAAAGTTCATATATGTACTGGTTTTTAGAAGTATTAAGTTGTTATTGTTGCCTTATGCATGTTCAAGTTGTTTTGGTTTAGAAAACTTGATTTGTCTGAAGACCGATTATGGTAGGGCTGTCTTAAAACTGTTATAAGTACAGTTCTGGAAATGATATTGCTGTAGTTTTAATTGGAGGTGATAGCTTGTCCTCTTACGATTCTAACGATAGGTCACACGCCCAAAACGACCAAATAACGAGTGAGATATGACTGTTTTACGAAAACTGGACGTTGTTGAGAACTGTGCCTATACTCGACCGAGTAGTCCATACTCGGCCGAGTATCAATCATACTCGACCGAGTATTCCATATTCGGCCGAGTAATCTCTTTGTGATATTCCTGTTTAGCTTCTGGAGTCGTGAACTCGGCTGAGTAGTCTCATTACTCGACCGAGTACGCCATGTACTCGATCGAGTACCTCAGTGGGCGGTCATTATGAGTCAGTGGCTATGTTCTTACATTTGTTTTGATTCGTGGGGTATGTGCACCCGTATGTTTTGAGTCTTAACGCATTCTTTTATATATGTGACGGTTTTGATACGTAAGTTACCAAATGCGATGATAGGGAGAATGCCGGGCTTATGAAGGATATGTGTTGGGTAGAGAGGACATGAGTATACGGGATTGTGATGGATAGTGGAAAGAATAAGTGAAGTTGACGAATTTTTGAGAGGAGGAGCACATTCTGTGAGCTATGGTGAGTGAATTAGTCGTTGACTTAAGTGATGCAGTGATGATTGTATGTGGTCAAGTGAAGATGGAGCAGCAATTTAAATTCGAGGAATGTTAGAAACAAAAGTTGAAATGAGGGATGTGAAAATCATGGTAACTTAGAATATATAGTGATTTCTGGAGAAAGAGGATTATGACGATGTTGGGTAAGGAGATGAAAATGGTGTCTAGAGAGTTTAGATCGAGGGACGCCGCAATAGGGATTTGTAGATAGTAGTTGTTATGGAGATTTATTTTACTAGAAGGTGAACCTAGTGTATAATCATTTGGGAAGTCATGGGATAAAGTGAAGCTTGGTTATCTAGGACTATTAGAAGAAGATGTAATGGATTATGGTGAAATCATTAAGTGGGTGGATCTATCGGTGGAGAGTATGAGTGAAAAGTGTGATGAGAAGGATTGTTGATAAGAAATGAATGGAAAATAATGCCATAGGCTAATAGAATTTAAGTTTTGGAAGTAATGGAAAGATGAGGATGATGGTAAGTTGATTGAACGTTAACGAAGAATTAGGCGACATGAAATTGTGTGATGCTACCACGAGGGCATGAGTTAGAGGAGTATATTTATAAATGACCGGACGACTTGTCAGACCTGAGCTTGAGGATTTAAGGGAGTGGGAAGTTAGTAGAGTGTTTGTACGGTAGGAGGCTATGGTGAGGAGGTAGATGATTATATAATAAAGGATAAAGGTTGGATACTGTTGAGGTAAATTTTGCTGATGGATTTAATGTGCGATATTTGGGGGTGATAACCAGAAAAGGAAATGAATTGTTATATTTAGAGGTGTTGGTAAAGGAGTAGTGACATAAAAGATGGTGGCGTCATAGTACTGCAATGGTTAAATAGGGAAGTTGGTTGTTCTAAAGAGATTGATCTTGTAGAGACTGATTGGTATATATGGTTGTGAGGGAGTATAAGATGTGGTTGTAGAAGGTGTTTGCTAGTATTTGGGTACTGATGGTATGGTTACATTTGTCAGGAAGTGGTAGTTATGCGAATGGGAGAATGTGTTAGGAGGGACATACGAGTTGAGCACGGGTGACAGGTAACCTTATCAGGTGGTAACTTACGTAATCAGGCTTGGGTAGTTAGATTTAATTATGGGTCTATGATGTGTGTAAGTGATGGTGTGAGGTTCTGACCTCATGTGTAGTAGTATGGTATGATGTTCATAAAGTTGTTATCTAATTATTTTGTGTAACACATTGTGTTTTGGTGATTTAATATGGCGATATTAAGAAAGTTTTCTTTTATAAAGAAAGTTGTACTGGGTCAGTGTTATGAGATTGTAAAAGTTGCGATGACTATCGATGTGGTTGTTGTGCACTGTGCACGTTAATTCGTGTTCTGATACGAGTATTTTTCGTGTTGTCATAGATTGTTGTTTGTTACTGCTGTTTCTTGTCAGTGTCGGTCGGGGCATATAGACCGTTGTTTTGTTTGCCGATGTTTCTTACCAGTGTCGGTATGGGTATGGTTCTGTTGGTTTTTATAGAGTATGACATGAAAGAGAGAGTTGGGTATGGTTCTGTTGTGGTCATGGTATAGTAGTAATCTGTTCGTGGGACACAGTTGTGAGAGGTTGTTGGAGTACTTTTGATCTTGTTTTAGATGAGGCATTGGTGGACATAGTTGTGGCAAGAGAATTGTGGAGCATGTGTGGTATTGAACTGGAACTACATGTGGTTTAGCACCTTTTCTTGGGACAGTGAGTACGGAGTTTTGGGACTTAGTATGATGTCAAGTCAAGGGTGAGTTCTGTTGTGGTCATGCTAACTCTTTATACTTTAATAAATATGTTTTGGATTGTTGCTTTTGATATACTAACCTCGGGCAAGCGAGATGGTAACAACTTTTCATGCTAAGGTAGTCATTGGTAAGGTACCTTGGTATGAGGGGGTGTTACAGAAGCATCCTCTGTTAGAAAATGTATTCTTAGACTCGGAAGTTTTCTTATTATAGGACTTGTTGTTATTGTTGAAGGATTTTGCTTTCTTGTTTCTGAAAATAAGTTTATTAAATCGTTTAGCTAACAAACTGGTTTCGTCCTCTATTTAAACATCTTCTTCTTCCTTAGCAGAAGCCTGTAGAGCCATGCTCTTACTATTACTGGACTCGGCCTCATCGTCATCCAGGACGAGTTCATGAGCCATGAGAGCACCAATAAGTTCTTCATAAGGTAGAGAAGTGAGATCTATAACTTCTTCCATGACCGTGACCTTGGGACGCCATTTCTTGGTTAGACTCCTAAGTACTTTTCTAGCAATATCCTCGGAGTTAAATGTTTTACCAAGATTTTTGAGCTCATTGACTATAGTAGAAAATCGTGCTGACATGCTATCGAGTGATTCATTCTTTTCCATTTTAAAAAGTTCATATTTTTGAATCAGTAGGTCAATACGATGTTTTCTAACAGTCGACGTTCCTTCATAGGCCAACTCAAGACCATCCCCTATTTCCTTGGCCGAAGTGCAAGAATAAAAACGATCGAATTCGGTCGATGTCATGCCGTTTTGTAACAGGCTTATCCCTTTCGAGTTTTTCTCAGCCTTCTTGTAATCAGCCTCAATATAGTCTTCTTCCTTTTTCTCATAGGTAGTGCCTTCCGAAGATGCGACCAAAATTTTGTTTGGTCCATTCTTGATGATCGTCCAGCACTCCCAATCATGTCCTTTTATGTAGTGTGTCATCATGTTTTTCCAAAGTCCATAATTCTTCCCATCAAAGATAGGACACTTAAGATACTTGGAATCCATTTCACACGTGTAAGGCAGCGGAAATAAAATAAAATAAAAAGATAAAGAGATAGAGATAGACGGATCAGCCTCTTTGCGGTTAGGCAATCAAGAGCACGAGGCTCTGATACCAATTGAAGAGTCTATCACAGTCGAAATACTCGAGGAGGGGAGGGGGGGTGAATTGAGTTTTTAAAAACTTATCCCCACTTTTTATTTTATATCAAAACAATTAATTACTTAAAGCTTATTGATTAAACTTTAACTAATTAACTAAGTGATTATGAACGTAATGAAATGAACGAAAACGAAAGTTGCAAAGACACACGGTTTTGAAGTGGTTCAGCTTCACACGTCGAAGCCTACGTCCACTATTCTCGATTAATAATTTTAGTACTTTTTTCCGGATTACAAAATTATCAACCCAACTCGTATAGCTAACTCTAGCTGCAACTCAATTTGAATATCACTAGATACTCGGTTTTGACTATCTTAAGTTACTAAGAAGTACTTGATTGTTCTTCTAGGTGTTCACACAATTGAACGAGTAAGAAACAATATAAAGCACTATTATCCAATAACGTAACTTAAAAAGTAATTGCAATAAAGAACAACACGACTTTTCAAAACAATTTTCGATTGCAAAATAATGATAAACTTAATTTTGTTTGCAAGGATATTTTAAAGCTCAAAGTTGAAAAGTGCTTTAAATGAATTATCATGTGTAGTATTTATAGTAGAGAGGAGATCTAGGTTTTCATCTAAGAAACCCTAGATGTCGTGTGGATTGTTACACAAGGAAGAAATTAGGTTAAATCTTATTTAATAATTTACAACTCATAAAATCTTGAAAGATAGGAAAGAATAAAATAAAAATAATATATGGAGATAAGAAATCTCTAACAAATATTATTTTGATTTACCATGATTCTTATCCAAGCAAGAAAAAGATCTTAATCCATTTATTTATTGTAACAACATCTTAGTAAAAAATATGGAATTGTGACACCCCCATACTCCAAGTGCCTTACCAGGACCACTTAAGGTATGAGAACGTCACCATCTCGGTTACCCGAGCCAATGATAACCGAATGACAATGAAGAAAAATAATTTAAATAACAATATAGTTTAAAGTGATTACACGATCAAAACCAAAACTGTTAAACTGAAATAGGTTCTCAGACGGTCTACTGATAAAACTATCAAAGCTATAAAACATGGTCTGACACAGCGGAAGACTTCTAAATGCCACGTGATGACTCATCCCAGCTATCCCATACGCGTCATATCATACCTGCTCAATAACTGCTCACTATCCCCGAATGGATCACCACAGTTTTTAAAACAATAAACGGGGTCAGTACTAATTACACAATCAAAGCCACATTGAAACAATCATAAAAACAGCTCACACACAATCCCAGTCTCCATCTCCAATCACCTCATAACTGACTACACACTAAAGTGTGTAGCCCTGCCAGAGTACCCATCGCAACAGATACTCCTCGCCGCCAGTGGGGGACCGCAGCCGTTCCCACCTAAGCCCCGCTCATCTCCATCGAGCGATAAACTAGAGCTGTTCAAATGCGGGTTTGGGCCGGATATGAGCTGGGCCGTGAAGGAAGAAGTTGCCCTTTAAGACCTTAGTGGGCGGGTCGGGCCTTAATTATGGGCCAATTATCCTTGCCCTTGCTCGCCCTTTAGTCAAAAGTCAGGCGGCCCATGGGTTAATGGGCCGTAACACGAAAATTCAATTTAGATGTTTTACTAATAAAAATATATAAGGGTACCCAATATATAAATATTTTCGTTACATTTTAGCCTTTATAGTTTACGTATTATTTTAGTGTTCCACATCCCTATAAAATTGATAAAATTTTCTTTGAAAATGTCTTTTTTTTTAAGAGTAGAAGTAAAGCATTTAAATAGTAAACGGGCCTAATGGGCTGGCCCACGGTATTTTCTTGTTTTCCATACCCGCCCATTTAATTTGGCAGACTGGGCTTGTATAACACCCTTAAAACTAAGCGTCATCTAATTACTTAAATGCGTAATTTCTACGGAAAAACTGGTAGGATATGTTTGTAAATGGTTCAACTAGTCAAAAACCTGCAATTTCAAAAATTTTCTTCCTAAACCATTCACAACCATTTCAACTCAAGAAGAGTGTCATAACCCTGCAACGGCTGATAAACTAACTTACATATATAACTAAAGATGCGGAAATATAAGGATACAAACCAAAAATAGAAAGGGAGACATATGTCCCTTCAAATTATATACAAACCAAAAGTATGAAAGGTTTACTAATAGAATAGCCAAAACTAGGTCCAAGGTTCCTTGCTCACTAGCCGTCTGTGACCCCCAACAAAGCATCAACAACCTGTCAATCGCATTTTATACAAACACGAAAGCCACAATTCAGTGGGGGGTAACTTCGAGTCCTCCCAGCCACGAATCGTCAAAATTAATGTAACATGTAATGTAACATGTAAACAATTTGATAAACCATTTACTTATCATGTATTCTAACAAATGACCCCTAAACTGACCAAACTAAACTATCATGTGAATCAGATAACACATAGTAATCCAAACTTTATCAACTGTAACCGGCTTACATCTCACCTATTACAGTTCATAAAATCACCATACAAGAAAGGGCAATATATCAAAGACAGGCATAAGTTCTTAGTACGGTCAATAGTCACTTTGTAACTCAAGTCTATACCACGAGGTAGGGAAGATAATCGAACCGGTATCTTGGCTCAGCGGTTACTATTAAGAAAACATGGCCAAGAGACAACACAACCCTAGCCTAAAATATGCGCAGACCTAGACATGCGGATACACACCACCGCACCCAAGACCCACAACTTTTTTTAAAACAAAGTGAAGTGAGTACCCTAAGGACACCACCGAAGGGTTGGCTAGTACTTAAGCTGACCCCATACTATCAAAATTAGTACCTGAGGTCATGCCCCAACTTGGATATAAATCCACTAGTCAGGAACACAAAGGCTATCAAGCAATGAACATATACTCGTCAGAGACTATAAAGACCTATCTATGATGAAGGCCGAAATACTCACCTAGGACCTAGTCACAGCTAGTCCCAGCTTGAATACTTTAGCCCACACCACACACGACTCACCACACAAGTCATTTAAGACGCCCACTTAACCAAAAGAGGGCAAAAAGTCCTACTTACCAACATAAAATCTAATATTCTATCATGTGAAAGGCTATATACAGCATACAATCCAACAGTTCCTCAATAAGTACTCAATACTAATTTCCAATCCTAACAATTCTAACAATATTTAAGGCTTTAGGGGAAACTAGGGCCATTACTACAAAATAAGAAGCTATTAAATTCAATAAGCTATACATGTGAACTAAAGCTTGATAAATGGCCTAAAACAAGAAAAAGGCCGATTATCTAAATCATTCAAACCGAATTTTTACCCGCGAAATTTGACCTACGCGACAGTACGGGTCAAATTGCGGCTGACCAATCACTCAATTAACTGACATCGCATCAGTCAAAGGGACTAAGGCTCAGTTTTCGGCACAATCAACAAAACATTACAAATTCATTTTGTAAACTATCCTAACATGTGATAACTATTAATATAAGCACAATTTTTCCGTTAACATAATTTTTGTTACTAGTATGCTTCAATTCAAATTACTACCCTTTTGTTACTTATACTGTTCTAATATGAATTAACCCGAAAAGACCAAGATTGTACGAAAACCCGCGAAACAAGCACGGACCGACCCGGGCCAACCGTGGGCTAGCCGTGGGCCTGCCACGGGCCTGCCGGCCTGCTTTTATTGGGCTCAAATGATGCTCAGTGTAGTACACTAAGTGAAGCACCACATGATGTACTCAGTTGTACGAATGATCACAAATTCTTGCATGAGGCTTTCTTACAATTAATAATCTAAGATTGCTTTGCCCAAAAATTAAAGCAGCTCCTTACATATTTCAGAAACCATTTTGTAGTAAGCTTTTTAGAGAATAACCAATTCTCATTATGCCATTGATAATGATCCTTATTATTCAGTGAACCAATTTTTACAACTTAAACGTGAAAATCTTACTCTCAATTCTGAAATGGTCTTACGCTAACTTATTATAAAAGACTATCCCAAAAGTGACTTATTGATGAAAGGTAGAGGCCAAAATAGTTACTGAGAACTCCATAATGAAAACTCAATCTACCTCACGACAATGCCAAAAATTAAACTATACATACAAAAATCAAAAACATGTGACGATCTTTCGTCGAGTAACTCGAAATATGTTACCTTAAGCTAGAAAAAGAGCAATTAGCACCTCAAACCGAAACCCTAACCACAACTAGCCGCTATCCTCTATAATATACGAGTCCCCGAACTCGTCCTCCAAATCTTCACCTAATTAAACATTAAAAACACCATAAATAAGCATATAAACCGAAATACCGAAATTTCATCTTAAATCAACTTAATGAAAACTGAAATTAAATTATACCAAGTTGTAGATCGCGACGAGAGGATTCCGGAAAGGTAAATTATGCGAAAAACGGACTAGTAACGAAGAAATTGTGACGAAAATGAGCTTGAAATTGTGAAAATGGTGTTTTCTTTGGATGAGATGATGATGATGATGAACTTAATAACAAAAAAAAACAGAAAAAGAAAGGTAAAGGGGGAGGGGAGCCGTGTAAGAGGAAAAGAAAGGACGGAATTCGGGTTTGAGTCGGGATTTTTCGAGTCGGTTTTGACTCGTTTCGATAATAATTAAATCCGTAAGTCAAATGCAAATTCCGTCAAGACCAAAGTCTTTAAACACGAGATTACAATAAAATTGAGTATTCATACGACCCATTTCCAAATTCGTTTACCCAACGTTCAAACGAATTGTCATTTTCCCCCCGATACGCCCTTATTTCGAAATAAAAGATTTTACACGGTTTAAACTATTTTTAAACATTTCAAAACTATCAAAATAAATACTTTTCTTCAAAATATAATAAAATTATATTTCTTTGAATTATTTTTACTTTAAATA
This sequence comes from Silene latifolia, assembly GCF_048544455.1. Taxonomy (NCBI): domain Eukaryota; kingdom Viridiplantae; phylum Streptophyta; class Magnoliopsida; order Caryophyllales; family Caryophyllaceae; genus Silene; species Silene latifolia. The sequence continues at coordinate 47,727,869 of NC_133532.1, read as the reverse complement.
CATTATTGTCAAATTTTACTTGATTAATTAATTATTTTCGAAATATATTAACGGTCCGAAATTTACGGGGCGTTACAATCACCCCTCCTTTTAAAAAGTTTCATCCTCGAAACTTAGAAGGAGAAATTATAGTTATAAGAAAATATAGGTATCTTTTCAATGAAACAATGATACTCTTGTTGATCAGACAAGAACATCCATATTCATATCAAGATATAAAAATATTTCTACACCAATAAATGAGAAAACCCATTATTGGGACGTCTCCAACAACGAGATTTAACATTCACTAATGTTAAAACCATTGAAAATCATGAAAGCATTTTCAACTTTTAGTTTAAAATTCTATAATAAGAATAATATCTTTACTAATTATGATTAAATATGGCTTAGTAACTCGGAAAAAGTAAGAAAAAGAATCATTACACAAAACAAGAAATAGCTTAGGTACCCAATTGAACACTAGGGTTGAAAGAGAGTGAGAAATCATTTTCAAATGTTATAGAAAGAGGTCAATTTGTAGATTTCACTCCAAATTAAGGAAAAATAAACCAAAAGTTTACTCAAACTATATAGAATCTATGCAAGATGGAAAACAACTCGGGAACGAGAAGTGCAAGTCGCGATAGGGAACTCACACCTAACAGACAAGAAGGAATTAAACTCGTAATGGTGGAATTTTTGGATGAAGTCAACAAAGATGTCAACGAACAAGACGCTTTACTCAAAAGGTCAAATGAGTTCCATAAAGGCGAACACAACGGAACAAGCCAGAATAGCAAGAATGACAATTGTCAGAGATCGGAATTAGGAAGATCGGTACATCGAGAAAGGTTCACTCAATTTTCCAACAATATTCCAATTCCCAAAAGAAAGATTCCTCAAAGGATTAAATATAAGGTCCAAATTTACCATAACATTCCAAAACGACTTTCACAAGCCTAAGGTCAAGGCTTCCAACAAAGTTATATTCGTATTCAATTAGTGTCAACTATGGGTTCCTCAAATATTCTACAAGGTTTTCATTTCAAAACAAGGTAGTAACATACCAATCCCAAAATCCGAAAAATCAATAGGATCTCACGTTCCTCTATCCTTTTATTTATTAAGGATTGCTAAAAGCGGAACTACACTCAGCTACAACACCATTCCATCATCTCAAGTACTCAGTGCAACCCCAAGGTCTATAAAGCTATAGGATTAACAAATTCTTCTCAAAACTAAGTCTCTCCCATCTCAAGAACTCTCAAGAGCCAACTAATACCAAATCACATCACCAATCCATTCTAGTCATCAACATCCCCAAGGAGTATTCTTTCAAATTGATATCCTAAACTTACTTACCATCAAATTCTCAAGGAACAAGGTCATAATTGTAACAACACTTTATCACCTCAGAGTTCCTAAAACCATAAATTGAAATTATGTTCCTTAGCCTAACAATTGGTGTCAACCATACCATTACCCTTTCTAGTTTCCAAAACAAGTGCTAAAACCTCCCAATAAAGTAGCTTACTCTCACTTTCATACCATACCTCAAGTAGTAATCAATATCACTCACTAAAACCAACTAATAATCCCACATTTAACATTTCTCACACGGTAACATATACATTATCAAACCCTCATCTCCAAAGTGATTATGGAAGCCAATCACAATCTCGACTACTTAGTCAATCCTATATCCTCAAGTCACATCTCACTAACTCCGTAAACATGGTCAATAAGGTACCAACTATACTAAGGAGATCGGGAGTGATAAAGGAATTGAGAAACGGTAAAACATTTTCCGAAGGGTGCATGAATCTGACAAGTTAGGAACTAAGGAGTCGGTCCGTAAAGATAACGGTTGACATAAATAAGAGGTATTCGAGTTAAGAAGATATCTCGGGCAAGAAGAAGATACGTAAAATTTGGCATAAAAACAAGGTTCAACGAACGTTAAAGAGAAGGAAAGGAGAATAGAAGCGGCACAATGAAAGGGTTACCGCTTACCAAACACTCATCCAAGCTTATGATCGATATGATAAAGTTACACCACTAAGGTGCTCAACAAAGCCCCAAAAGTCTACCAAATTATAAGACTAACAAGGACTCCACAATGGTAGGTATTTCTCAACTCAATTGGTTCTAAGAGCCAAAATCAATTCATTACACAAATTCATTTGTTACCACCCATGTCCCAAAGTACCTCCTTTACAATTCTCGTCATTGAACTTCACTTACTATGTCATCCCCAAATACCATAGCTTGTCTACTCCATCATCTCACCACTTAATACTTCTAATCTCCGATACCATAAATTGGAATCACATCCTTGAACTCACGAACTACATTGAACAACATTCCACCAAAATTCCCAAATCCAGATATGATTGATAAGGTCAACCACGTGTCCTCAAATTTCGGAAGGTCAACAAGGGCTACTTTATACTAGATTTGGTCAACTTAAAAGGTTTAACAAACTAACTAATTCCAAACTACGATACCAAACCATTAAGCAACGTCAATGTCCTATTGTATTCCTTTCAAGGCCTACAAGGATTAGGGCTAACTATCATTCCTTTAATTCTCCATAAGAAACATCGAGACTCTCAAATGAAGTAGCTCAGGTTCATTCCATCTTATGTGCTAAGGTAGTACCTCATGCTCAATCGTCTATAACAAACAAGCTCTCAATAGACATAAATCCAAAGGTGTTCCTAAACTCACTAGGCTCTCATATCACGCACAACTAACAAGTCTAACCAAAGGATCCCAAGTTATATTCTCCTACACCACTCAAACCTTAACCAATCAACTTCTCAACTCGTTCACACCCTCCAGAGTTACATTCTCTCAAAACAGGGTTCTCTTGAACAAGGGGACTATCCTGTGGAATACAAGGTAGGTGTCCACATGGACTTTATTATAAGAAGAAAACGAACCTAAGATGAATCGGGAGAAAGAATTGAAAGGTAGTTACCAAGGCGAGAGAAGAGGAATTTGAAAGATGAATAAACAACGAGATTTAAAGACTAAGGTAAGATTGCATTATCTACATCTATTGGAGAGCCATCTTACAAAAGAGAAAATCAATTAGTACCTAACAATTAGCAATCACAAACAGACTACCACATAAAATCCTAATTCTACCCATCCTACCCTTCTCTCAAGTTTATTATTTAAAGGTCAAGTGATTTTTAAGTGGGGTGCACAAACGTGCGTCGGGAGCAATAGGCTCTGATACCAACTATAACACCCTTAAAACTAAGCGTCATCTAATTACTTAAATGCGTAATTTCTACGAAAAAACTGGTAGGATATGTTTGTAAATGGTTCAACTAGTCAAAAACCTGCAATTTCAAAAAATTTCTTCCTAAACCATTCACAACCATTTCAACTCAAGAAGAGTGTCATAACCCTGCAACAGCTGATAAACTAACTTACATATATAACTAAAGATGCGGAAATATAAGGATACAAACCAAAAATAGAAAGGGAGACATATGTCCCTTCAAATTATATACAAACCAAAAGTATGAAAGGTTTACTAATAGAATAGCCAAAACTAGGTCCAAGGTTCCTTGCTCACTAGCCGCCTGTGACCCCAACTAAGCATCAACAACCTGTCAATCGCATTTTATACAAACACGAAAGCCACAATTAAGTGGGGAGTAACTTCGAGTCCTCCGACCTACGAATCGTCAAAATTAATGTAACATGTAATGTAACATGTAAACAATTTGATAAACCATTTACTTATCATGTATTCTAACAAATGACCCCTAAACTGACCAAACTAAACTATCATGTGAATCAGATAACATATAGTAATCCAAACTTTATCAATCAGAACCGCTTACATCTCACCTATTACGAGTTCATAAAATCACCATACAAGAAAGGGCAATATATCAAAGACAGGCATAAGTTCTTAGTACGGTCAATAGTCACTTTGTAACTCAAGTCTATACCACGAGGTAGGGAAGGTAATCGAACCGGTATCTTGGCTCAGCGGTTATTATTAAGAAAACATGGCCAAGAGACAACACAACCCTAGCCTAAAATCTGCGCAGACCTAGACATGCGGATACACACCACCGCACCCAAGACCCACAACTTTTTTTAAAACAAAGTGAAGTGAGTACCCTAAGGACACCACCGAAGGGTTGGCTAGTACTTAAGCTGACCCCATACTATCAAAATTAGTACCTGAGGTCATGCCCCAACTTGGATATAAATCCACTAGTCAGGAACACAAAGGCTATCAAGCAGTGAACATATACTCGTCAGAGACTATAAAGACCTATCTATGATGAAGGCCGAAATACTCACCTAGGACCTAGTCACAGCTAGTCCCAGCTTGAATACTTTAGCCCACACCACACACGACTCACCACACAAGTCATTTAAGACGCCCACTTAACCAAAAGAGGGCAAAAAGTCCTACTTACCAACATAAAATCTAATATTCTATCATGTGAAAGGCTATATACAGCATACAATCCAACAGTTCCTCAATAAGTACTCAATACTAATTTCCAATCCTAGCAATTCTAACAATATTTAAGGCTTTAGGGGAAACTAGGGCCATTACTACAAAATAAGAAGCTATTAAATTCAATAAGCTATACATGTGAACTAAAGCTTGATAAATGGCCTAAAACAAGAAAAAGGCCGATTATCTAAATCATTCAACCGAATTTTTACCCGCAACCCCAGCCCTGCGACAGGTACGGGTCAAATTGCGGCTGACCAATAGCTCAATTAACTGACATCGCATCAGTCAAAGGGACTAAGGCTCAGTTTTCGGCACAATCAACAAAACATTACAAATTCATTTTGTAAACTATCCTAACATGTGATAACTATTAATATAAGCACAATTTTTCCGTTAACATAATTTTTGTTACTAGTATGCTTCAATTCAAATTACTACCCTTTTGTTACTTATACTGTTCTAATATTAATTAACCCGAAAAGACCAAGATTGTACGAAAACCCGCGAAACAAGCACGGACCGACCCGGGCCAACCGTGGGCTAGCCGTGGGCCTGCCACGGGCCTGCCGGCCTGCTTTTATTGGGCTCAAATGATGCTCAGTGTAGTACACTAAGTGAAGCACCACATGATGTACTCAGTTGTACGAATGATCACAAATTCTTGCATGAGGCTTTCTTACAATTAATAATCTAAGATTGCTTTGCCCAAAAATTAAAGCAGCTCCTTACATATTTCAGAAACCATTTTGTAGTAAGCTTTTTAGAGAATAACCAATTCTCATTATGCCATTGATAATGATCCTTATTATTGGTGAACCAATTTTTACAACTTAAACGTGAAAATCTTACTCTCAATTCTGAAATGGTCTTACGCTAACTTATTATAAAAGACTATCCCAAAAGTGACTTATTGATGAAAGGTAGAGGCCAAAATAGTTACTGAGAACTCCATAATGAAAACTCAATCTACCTCACGACAATGCCAAAAATTAAACTATACATACAAAAATCAAAAACATGTGACGATCTTTCGTCGAGTAACTCGAAATATGTTACCTTAAGCTAGAAAAAGAGCAATTAGCACCTCAAACCGAAACCCTAACCACAACTAGCCGCTATCCTCTATAATATACGAGTCCCCGAACTCGTCCTCCAAATCTTCACCTAATTAAACATTAAAAACACCATAAATAAGCATATAAACCGAAATACCGAAATTTCATCTTAAATCAACTTAATGAAAACTGAAATTAAATTATACCAAGTTGTAGATCGCGACGAGAGGATTCCGGAAAGGTAAATTATGCGAAAAACGGACTAGTAACGAAGAAATTGTGACGAAAATGAGCTTGAAATTGTGAAAATGGTGTTTTCTTTGGATGAGATGATGATGATGATGAACTTAATAACAAAAAAAAACAGAAAAAGAAAGGTAAAGGGGGAGGGGAGCCGTGTAAGAGGAAAAGAAAGGACGGGATTCGGGTTTGAGTCGGGATTTTTCGAGTCGGTTTTGACTCGTTTCGATAATAATTAAATCCGTAAGTCAAATGCAAATTCCGTCAAGACCAAAGTCTTTAAACACGAGATTACAATAAAATTGAGTATTCATACGACCCATTTCCAAATTCGTTTACCCAACGTTCAAACGAATTGTCATTTTCCCCCCGATACGCCCTTATTTCGAAATAAAAGATTTTACACGGTTTAAACTATTTTTAAACATTTCAAAACTATCAAAATAAATACTTTTCTTCAAAATATAATAAAATTATATTTCTTTGAATTATTTTTACTTTAAATACATTATTGTCAAATTTTACTTGATTAATTAATTATTTTCGAAATATATTAACGGTCCGAAATTTACGGGGCGTTACAGCTTGGCCCGCCCTCTTAATTTTTCGGATAAAAAATACTTGTCCAAGCCCACGTAATAAGCGGACTGGACAGGACGGGCTAATGGGCGGGATGACCCATGAACGGCTATACGATAAACTCATGTTCATTATTGTGCACATCCCTTCTGTGGCGGGTTCCACAGAAGGCGAATCAAGGGCGTGAAGTCATTCCCACAAGTGACTCCACTCAGCCAGGGACGCACCCCGAAGAACACAGACAGATAAACAGCAACCACAATACAACATCAACAACCGTCTGAATCAATCAACAATATGAAATCACAACCGTCTGAATCAATCAACAATATGAAATCACAACCGTCTGAATCAATCAACAATCACTAACTACAGCACAATCACCACACGCATCATGTAACTAATACTGTGTAGGGAAACCCTACCTGGAATGCAACCACCACAGACGGTCTAGCAGCTAATCAAAATCGTTCTTCAATACAATCACCTCCCACAATACGACGGTCTCAACGGCGTAAAGAACACAACGATCCGATGACTCTAGCCCTTAGGATTTGCCAACAACGCGACGAGAGAGAACTACGTAACTTCTTTTTCTTTTGAAAGGTTTAGAAAGGTGAAAAGTGATTAAAGAAAATGACGGAAGCCTTATATATTAATCTCCCGTTATTAGCAAAACCCGTCAAAACAAACCCGTAAAACACTTACTCGATCGAGTGCCCCCTACTCGATCGAGTACCCAACTTACTCGATCGAGTACCCTACAGGCAGACTACTGATTTGCGTCAAAAACTACTTATTCGACTCGATAGAGTACCCAAAGACTCATAAAACCGTAGTATTACAGTCTTCCCTCCTTAAAAAGAACTTCGTCCCCGAAGTTCAACCCATACATAAAAACAAACCTACCTACCCGATTAAGACAGAACAACGCAACTAAAAACTCAAAACAAAACCTCACCCTATAACACATGAACTCTTAACACCAACTCCACCAACTATGCCTACCTCCACAACATGTCTCACGATATCGTATCAACTACATTATATCTCTCTCGACAGTAACTCCATACATTACCAACTACCGTCCACAAACGCTGCTAGCTCCGTAATATATCATCCACTAGCAAATACAATATCAAGACACTCATAGACATCAAACGGAATGTTACATTCTACCACCCTTAAAAGGAACTTCGTCCTCGAAGTTCACTCACACTCATAAACATCATCATCCAACTGCCAAAACTATCGAACTCATAATCATCATCATCCAACTGTCAACACTATCGAAATATTCTCGCACTCCTAGACATCACACCACTACAAGCACGATCATGACCTTTAACAAAATCAACCACAACACAAATCAATCTTTTATTCTACATCAAGACTCAAACTTCCAAATCTACTACAACCTGTACAACCATTAAACTCTCTTTGTCGCATCTTACTCCTCTTAAGATAAATGTTACGTCCTCGTAACTCACTAATACTAGATCCTTAGCTATATCTTCTCATTATCTTCATCACCACCACACGTCAAGGATAACCGCCTAAGACCTCAACACCTATAACCATTCCTATTTCTAAGGCTCTCTTACTTAAACAGTTCTCACACCTCAATTCATTCTGCACTTCATCTAACCAATACCACAAAATCCTTATCATAACCAACACTCCAACTCTTCCACATTACCGCAACACGACATACCTCTCTATATAAACTATATAAAACTCCTATCGCCAAAAGCATAACTCACGATCCACACTTGTTACGTACACTCACACTAGATCCTCAAGTTCTTTTCTTTCATTGCCGCAAAACTCATACAAAACTTTACATGAAACTAACTCCCAACACCCTACACTCATTGTCTCAACAAAAGATTATGAATCACCTGCAGCTTTCAGATCCGTACAACACATATTCCACAAATCGCTTACCACGACTATGTCTATCGATGCCTCATCTTAAAACAAGATCAAAATTACTGTAACAACCTCTCACTACTGTGTCCCATCAACAGAATATCACTATGCCATGACAACCACGGAAACATACAGAACTCTCTTCCATATCATACTCTACCCTCACTCCCAAGCTGAAACTAGCAAGAAACATCAACAAACAAAACAACAGTCTATATGTTCAACCGAAACTCACAAGGAACAGCAGCAAAAAAAACAACAATCTATGTATAACTGGTATGTACTTTTGAAAACTCGTATCATAATCATCTCGCCTACTCCACCACAACCGGTGATGGCATCGCAACACTGCCACCAACAGCCACACCGCAGTGCGAAAATACCCGCATCACAACACTAAGTACCGTGCCCGGATCACCACCCGAGGCACAACAACCACATCGATAGACATCACAACTACATACAATTCCCATAAACACTGACTCAGAATAACTTTCTGGACAATAAAACTTACTCAAGATTGCTTTACTAGATCACAACACAATATATTATACGGAATAAACAGACAAGAATCTCATGAATACCATCCCTAACTTTTTACGGAATAAACATATATCATGAATACACATACAAGTATAACCAGTCATGCCAAATCAACCAAACTATCACTTTTGAACATCATTCCATTAAGTTACCGTATCCAACATAAATTACAGAGCATTCAGATAACAACTTTATAACTATCACACAATACCGCTTCTCGTGAGGTCAGAACCTCACACCAACATTTATATACATCTTAGACCCATAATGACATCCAACTAGTCAATCCTGATCACGTAAGTTATCACTCGATAAAGGTTACCTGTCGCCCGAGCTTAACTCATATGCCCCTCATAACATATTCCCCCTTTCGCATAACCATCACATCATGCCAAGTATAACCATACCCTTAATATTCAACTACAAGCACCCGCCTCATCTAACCACATCTTATACTCCCTCCCAAACGTACATATTAATCCGGCCTTTACAAAATCAACCTCTTTAGAGTTATCATCTTTCTTATCTATCATCACTCTTAATCACTAGCAATAACACCTCAACACTACCATCGTTCGGACATCAAACCTCCTACACCCATCTCTAAACATTATGATTTCTTTCCTATCTTTGGCTAACATCCTAAATCACGACATCAAACCCCTCAACAAAATTACCTCAACATCATTCCCAATACTATTCGTAATTGTATCGTCATCTAACTCTCCACCAAAACCTCGTATCATGCAAATAATTTACCCAACCTTTACTTTCCTTAATTCCTCGAAACGCATGATTATCATGTTGTCCTGAAACTCCTATATAATCATTAACAAGCATCCTCGTGATAGTATCACACATCTCGACGATTCCTTACTTTTATATCACATAACCTCGGTGGACATTTTCCTAGTTTTACTCCCCTCATTCTTTTCTTTTACACTCGACAAAATCAATTAACCATTCAACTCCTTATTACTTCTTCCTAACTCTATAGTACTCCGGTTACCTTCTCATTGCTCCAAACTCAAATCCCATTATTTCTGATCGATATCTTCTCACTCCTTCTGACCCTGGATCCTCTCTTATCATGCTATCACTCACAATTATCACCAATCAGTCCAGACCATCTCATGTTATCACTCACACTGTTCACCCATCACCATTTCATACCATTACTTGTCCAAGGAAATCACACATTAGTTTTACCTCTTGATAATACAAATTCCCAAACTCACTCGTTATCAGCAAACCCACATCGCTGCATAACTCAATCTAAGCTCTTTATACACTATATCTTTCCATTTACCTATAACGACATTTCCGTTATATATATTCTTAACCAACCGAGTCATAACTACCTCCCTTCATAATCCTGAAACATCCAAAGTTACCACGTATAATTTGCATCTCTCATTTCAACCTTTTCATTCTCACGTTCCATAAACTTACATCACCCCTTGCCCACCTTCGCTTACTTTTACATTACTCAACACACAATCATATCACTCATCTCGTCTTAGAAAACATGCTCTATGCCTTAATAAGCCATACCGATCTTCCTTTTCTTTTTCCTCTATCTATCACAACCACATATAACTCATGTCCTCTCTACCGAACTCATACTCACCATAGGTGCCACTCACTACACCATAAGATTGGGTAACTTACGCATCAGGATCAACATACATGTAAAACAATTCATAAAGAAGCAAAATAATACCTTTGAATTAAACATAATATGCAACGAAATCAAAAGATGAGCATATGACCCAAAACAGGGGTCACTAGATCGAGTACAGGCCACTCGATCGAGTAAAAGACTTACTCGATCGAGTAGGTGAAGGTCAGAGACACGTAAAACAAATTACCAGGGCTACTCGATCGAGTTAGGGTTACTCGATCGAGTAACAAGAGGTGCACTCGATCGAGTGAGGGTCACTCGATCGAGTACCCTACGCATTTCTCAGCACTGTCCAGTTTTCGTAAAATGGTCATAACTCACTCGTTTCTTGGTCGTTTTGGGCGTGTGACCTATCGTTAGAATTGTAAAAGAACAATCTATCACCTCCAACTGGAATCACATTGAAATCATTTATACATCTCAAGTTATAACAGTTTAAAGACAACCTCTCTATAATCGAAAAACATAACTACTTGATTTTTACTTCCAAACAACTTAAACGACAAGAAGGTAAACAAAACAACTCAATACTCATAAAATCAGCATCCCTAACCACATGTTACTATCATCAAAAGCCAAGCAACAACATCCATTATGCACATACATCATTCAACTTACCAAGCATGTATTACCTACATGTTTTTATTCTATAACTTTACGTAAACAAAATCACAAATATATAACATCAAGTCTCCTATTCACATGTTACAAGCATAACAACATTATGAAATCTCTTCCATCATACAACATGCTTTATCAGAAATTATATTATCATGCAACAATTATTCATCTTTTTCCACCAATTATTCATGCTCTTACTCAAACTTTCAGCTATATAAATTCGTACAACACTACCAACAACATATATATATATATATATATATATATATATATATATATATATATATATATATATATATATATATATATATATATATATATATATATATATATATATATATATATATATATATATACAATTGGTCTCCCTTGTGACGGGTTACCATTTGTGGCGGATATTTTGTGAGATAAAATGGTAACAAAATGGGTTAGTGGAGAAAGGGGACCACATGAATAGTGTTGCAGACAGAGAAAAAGTGGGTATATTGTGAGGTAAAGTGGTATCCGTCACAAGCTTGTGACGGATATGTCATGTCTTCAATGAGATTTTGTGATATATATATATATACACACATAACTCTATGTATAATTCAAACCAAACAAATTTTCTTTCCGTATTCCTATATTGCCATACGTAAAACAACCTCTACACAACTATCATGCTTTCAATCAATAATGTATAACATCACCTCATTATCATCTTTCTCTTCACATTCCCCATTCTCCACATACATACATCCACTTATTCATGCCACACATTACTATATAGGTACACAATTCACAAGATAAACACATAGCGATCCCGACTCATATCCCATGGTGGCCGGTTCAAAAATTATAGGGCGAGTTCGCGACTTTAGGACGTCTCCCAAGCCTTTGCATTAGCTCCTACCACTTCTACCCTGGGTTCATTTTAATTTGACTCCCTCTATTCATTAGGTTCATTAGTTACAAGTTTTAGGATCGTCGCTCTGATACCACTTTGTGACACCCCCATACTCCAAGTGCCTTACCAGGACCACTTAAGGTATGAGAACGTCACCATCTCGGTTACCCGAGGCAATGATAACCGAATGACAATGAAGAAACATAATTTAAATAACAATATAGTTTAAAGTGATTACACGATCAAAACCAAAACTGTTAAACTGAAATAGGTTCTCAGACGGTCTACTGATAAAACTATCAAAGCTATAAAACATCGTCTGACACAGCGGAAGACTTCTAAATGCCACGTGATGACTCATCCCAGCTATCCCATACGCGTCATATCATACCGCTCAATAATCGCTCACCATCCCCGAATGGATCACCACGTTTTTAAAACAATAAACGGGTCGTACTAATTACACAATCAAAGCCACACCGAAACAATCATATAAACAACTCACACACAATCCCGTCTCCATCTCCAATCACCTCATAATCGACTACACACTAAAGTGTGTAGCCCCATGAGTACCCATCGCAATGATACTCCTCGCCGCCAGTGGGGGACCGCAGTCGTTCCCACCTAAGCCCCGCTCATCTCCATCGAGCGATAAACTCATGTTCATTAATGTGCACATTCCTTCTGTGGCGGGTTCCATAGAAGGCAAATCAAGGGCGTGAAGCCACTCCCGCAAGTGACTCCACTCAGCCAGGGACGCACCCCGAAGAACACAGACAGATAAACAGCAACCACAATACAACATCAACAACCGTCTGAATCAATCAACAATAAGAAATCACAACCGTCTGAATCAATCAACAATATGAAATCACAACCGTCTGAATCAATCAACAATCACTAACTACAACACAATCACCACACACATCATGTAACTAATACTGTGTAGGGAAACCCTACATGGAATGCAACCACCACAGACGGTCTAGCAGCTAATCAAAATCGTTCTTCAATACAACCACCTCCCACAATACGACGGTCTCAACGGCGTAAAGAACACAACGATCCGATGACTCTAGCCCTTAGGATTTGCCAACAACGCGACGAGAGAGAACTATGTAACTTCTTTTTCTTTTGAAAGGTTTAGAAAGGTGAAAAGTGATTAAAGAAAATGACGGAAGCCTTTTATATTAATCTCGCGTTATTAGCAAAACCCGTCAAAACAAACCCATAAAACACACTTACTCGATCGAGTAAGTGACTTACTCGATCGAGTACCCAACTTACTCGATCGAGTACCTTACAGGCAGACTATTGATTTGCGTCAAAAACTACTTACTCGACAGAGTAAGCGCTACTCGATAGAGTACCCAAAGACTCATAAAACCGTAGTATTACAGGAATAAATATAAGGAGATAAAATATCTTTAACAAATATTTTATCTAAGATCTTTACCTAAAACCTAATTATAAAAAGGGTCTCGTGTAGGTTAAGGAAGGAATAAGATATATCTTTTTCCTTTTTTAATCCAACAATATTTTAAGTAAAAGATATAAAATAAATATAAGGAGATAAAATATCTCTAAGAAATATTTATTTAAGATTTTTACCATAAACCATAGATACTATATAGATCACGTGTGAAGTATATAGTAAGTAGGAGATCCAATCTTATCATTTAACCAAATAATATCTTAGTAGAAGAGATGGAATAAATCTAAATATCCATAAAGATATAAAATATCTTTAATAATAATCTTATTTAGATTTACCCTAATCTTTACTTGCACAAGGAGTATCACACGAGTAGGAGACGACCCATAAGCCTATTACGTCCAACGTGAAACCCTAGTAAGATATTAGGTTAAATAAATTAGGGTTTAGATATGAGTAAGTAGAAAACCCTAGTTAGCCACCAAGTAACAACCCATAAGTTGACACAAAGGTCGACCAAACTAAAGGGTAACTATCTATTCATAACCCAATTTAAGTACAAACTCCAATCTACTATAAAATAGGTTTTTCATTTAAAGAATATAAAGATAAAATTTGAAAACTATTTTCAAAACAATTTAAAAATCAAGTCGTGCGTTTGTAATATTGGAGCTCAATGTTATAGCTAAATCACCTATAACATTGAGTCTGGTAGATAATGTTATAACCATAACAGCTATAACTTTACTTACCAAAATCATTTCTTTAAATATCATTATAAGACGATGACCTACGCTATCTAATCTTCCTGGAGATCTTCAATGTAGGATCATCTCTTTATCTTGATCAAAAGCTCTTCATCTTGAGCTTCTTATAGACTTGATCGAGCCTTTTGCTTGAGTGATCATCATACTTAAAACTTGTTACAGTTACTATGACGCTTTAAGAATCTTCAATGTTTTAGCTCAAGCTGCTATAACATGAACGATGCTTCACAAATCTTCAATGTTATAGCCAAGGTTGCTATAACATTACTTGCTTAACTTATAAACTTAAGTAAATCTATTAAAGACTAAACAAACGATTACGAGCAAGAGTATATACAAAGTCGAAGCACACACTTGTCATTATCAAAACTTAATCATATATCTATATGGTCCAACATAATGAAATAACTTGAAATGAACTTTGGAATATAACTTGAATGGAAATTGTATTGAAATGTTTATAACATAAAGTAAGTCTAAACTAAGCTAAGCTAACAACTAAACTAACCTAACTACTAAAGTTAGAGAGAATTATGAGAAATTGTGTATGTGAATGGTGCCCAATGCCCCGACTCAAGTCCCCTTTATATAGGAGTAGGATGTGTAACGTAAACAATTGAGAAACACACGTCCCCGATCGGGGTTGCCAAGTCCCGGGTATTCTTCATTAAATGCTCCATTAATCTCTTGTGGAATCCAATGCTTTTGCATAAATTGCCTCTTTAATATCCGATTAAACTCTAAATTGGCATCTTAGGGAACATCTCTATGTGTGAGCATCCAAGGAATTTTGTTGACTTGTGATTTATGGGCTTGACTTTGCATTTGTATTTGTTGCACATCTACATTTTGGTCCATCATTTTGGCATTGTTAGTCCATGCAACTCATCCATGCTAGTCCACTATGTTCCTTAGCTTAGCTACTTAGTTTATGCTTCTAGTACTTGCAAATGTTGTAGAATTAAGCTCCTAAAAGCTTATGTACCTACAAAACATGACAAAACATACAAATGGAACAAGAAAGCAAATATTAGCTCATTAACACTAAAGTTAATGCATAATACATATAAAATGGAGCTAAATAATGGGGGTAAATATGTATAAATTATGGACTTATCACCCTTATTCTTTCTACCATTGTTTATCATTCTCCTCTCTCAAATACTCTTTATCATCATCAAATCTTCGTTATAATTTGTGTTATTTTGCTTGTTAGTGATTTAAATCACTCCTTTGTGTTTATTTGTGAATTTCATTGCCTTTATTAAGTAAGTCCCGTTTTTCCCCAATATTGGTCCGAAAATTTGGCTTTTCCTTGCTTAAATCTTGTGTTTATTGCCTTGAATCTTCCATTGCTCATATACAATTGCTATTTTCTTGCTTATTAACCCTTTTATTGTTGAATTAAATGACTAATTTGCTAATTTGGGAATTAGGGTTCATAAATTCCGGGTTCAATTTTAGCATCAAATTGGTTAGAAATTGTGTTCTTATGCTTGGAATCTTCACTATTTGTTATATAATTGCAATTCCCTTGCCTTTTAGATGGTTTATATGTGATTTTCAGCCTCAAAATCCAATTTTCCGACTCATGTGGTCTTAAAAACGTGAACTATTTTAGGCAATTAAATTGGTTTGTGATTGTATACTTGTCTTTTTGCAGGTATGTCAACTAGTGGACAAGGTAGTAAAAGGCCACGGGAGAGGCGCGCTCCCGTTCGTCAGCCGGAGGTGGTAGTGTCTTCCGAGGAGGAGGATGAACTACTACCGATAGACTAATTCCCTTTTATTGAATTTCGGGACAAGGAACAATGAGACAAATTTTTGGTATTGATGTGTAAGACTATGCATCCTACTCGGTGTGTTGATCGCAAAATTTTGCGAACTTTAAAGATTGATGATATAGTGTTTGACATGTTTGTTGAGATAGGGTTGCAGGGTCTTTTTCTTATGCACGAACTATCATATCATGCCTTGACTCTTGAGTTTTTGAGTTCTTATGCTTATTTTCCGATGGACCATTTAATCCGTTTCAGGTTGCTTAATGTTGAACGGTCTCTAACTTTTGACCGTCTTTCTGAGATTTTAGGCATAGATAAGCATACTACTGGTGACTTGTATAATGGTACTGGGTTATCTGCTGTCCGATTTTTTCCATTGTTTACGGGTTTTGCGGATGCAGATGTGAGTTGCATGTCTTTACTTGACGTCCAGCTAGCATGTTTGTCTTAGGCTTTTCTTGCGGTATTTGAGTTATCTTTTGTATGAGAGACATGATAGGAGTGAGGCCTCTTCCTTAGAGGTATTGATTTTGGCTAGCTACCTTAACTACTTTCGAGAAGCTACTTTCCAGTTTTCTCCCCCTGCACTCATTTGCCAGGCCCTTGACCGCATGACTGGGAGATATGCAGATTTGGATTGTGGTGCCATTGTTACTAGGATTGCTAGGGTCCTATGTGATTTCGAGGGAAATGATCCCTATGAGCCTATGGAGGACCCGGAGTCGTTGGTAGATGATGATTATCTACGTTGTGGCATTTATTACCTTGACATTCGGGGTGGGACAGATCACTATTGGAAGGTGCGTGGTCAGTTCTATATGTTTTTGCCTAATGATCGCTTACCAGCTATTGCACCTCTTGAGGAGAATGAGGCTAGATTGAGACCTGCACCTGTCACCTATCTGATTCCAGATGAGTTTCTGGTTACTTTACCTGGTTCTAGTACTACTGCTACTACTGGTGGGCGTCATAGACGCCGTCAGCCTGCCACTCACTTGCCTGGTTCTTACCAGCCCTGTCCCCCTCCTCCTGCTCCTACATCCTTTCCCTCATTTGGTTACCACTTTGAACCAGTCCTTGAGAGAGAGGTGACGGTTCATGAGGGTATCAACACCGCCTTGACTCAACGGCGTTTGTGGGAGCAGATGGAGGTCGTTACTATTTCTGGGGGGGCAGTACACGGGTACTTCTCCGAGTTTCTACACCACACCTAGTGATGACAGCAGTGTTTTCCACCTTTACGGTGAGACCCCTTATGAGTTTGGGCAGTTTAGTACGGAGTATGGTGCCCTGGGTCGCTCTTTTTACACTCATGTTCGTCTTCACCAGCCCACCAGTGTTTTTCCAGAGGATGTTGGTGTTCTTATTTCACAAAGAGGGCCATTTGGCCAGTTTGCAGTTTCTACTTCTACTACAGCAGCTTTTCCTGGAGGTGGTCGTACTAGAGGTCGTGGTAGACGTGCTGGTCGTGCTAGAGGCCTTGGGGGTCGAGGTCAGGACCCTGAGTTGTTGGCCATGTTTGAGGAGATTAATGGCTTTGATGAAGCCAATGTTGATGATGATGATGATGGTGCGCAGTAGTGACAACTGGTCACTACATCCCTCACTTTCCAGCTGGTTTGGGGGAACTTTTGCTACACAGCTGGTATTATCTTTCTTTGTTTTTGTTTTTGTTGTATTTCTTATTTTCCCCTCTTCCCTTTGTTAGTAGTGTCCTTTAGGTTGCTGGATTTTCTGTGTGATTGCTATGTTGTAGGCGTCACAATGAGGACACTGTGACATTTAGATTTGGGGGAGAGTATTTATTTCTGTTGTGTGTTTATGTATCGTTGTGCGTGTTTAAAAAAAACAAAAATCCATAAAAATTAACAAAATTATAAAATACAAAAATATGTTTTTATTTATTTTAGTCGAGTCTTGGTGAATTGTTTAGCAATGATGATAATTTGCTTTATAATTGCATTTAAATCCCATTTAGTTATCCATGTACATTGTTTTGACATGTTGGCTATGATAAACAAAACTCTTAACTCAATTCTTGACTGTCACAATATGCCTTTTGCCAAGTAACTTTGACTATATTTTGTTGGTAAACCACTTAAATTTTTGAGGTCTTTAGAGCTTCCTAGGCCAGGAACATTAATAAACTGGTCTCATTTGTTATTTAGGCTAAAGAGTGTGGTCTCCTTGTGTAATATATAATATCAAACTGCATAAGTGTGACATTAGTTTCTTAGCTTTTTGCGCATTTATATGATTAAGTACATGAGGAAAGGCGATTCTTATTGTTCAAATATGCCATACATTACCCTGTTTTGTTAGCCCGTTTGAACCATGTAGCCTTTTCATATCCTAATTCATAGCTACATTCTATAATTTGCCTACCTTTTCGGGACAGTCGCAGTTGCTTGAGTCGTATGTTATTATAGCTACTATGGTTAGGTTGGGACTTTTATGTCATGTGGGTTGTAGCTTTAATTTTGGTAGCAATTGTGTTGATCTCCTATGTTGAAAAGAAGAGTATTATGAAGCAAAGAAAAAAAAATCGAAAATTCCGAAAAAAGAAAAAAGAAAGAAAGAAAAAGAATTGCTTCATCAGTTTTGTTATGAGATCATAAGTGGTAAATACTAGAGTCTGATGCACTTTTGGAGAGTTTTTACATTCTCTCATGTGTTTTCAAAATTGAGATGATTTCTCTAATTGGATGGTTGTATTGTATATTATTAGATTTGGTTATTGGCTTAGCGCTGCGACTACCGTCTTAGCCTCACATATCCATACGTGCTTTTGCACAAGCCACTTCTATAACCATGCCCATTTGCCACCATTTTGTCCCTTATACATGTACTTAGTCTATGTTGTGAGTGCGCACTAGTTGGAGAAATTACTATCACATTAGATTGCATGCATGTTTCATAAGTTGAGTGACTGCCTTTATTCTTTCTATCTTACATATATCTCACCCCTTATGAGTGCATGAGTGAAATCGCGAGAATCCAACAAAATTGTCTTGCAAGGTTGAAATGTATTTGGCTGAGTCTCGGTATCATGTCACATCTTGAGTTGAGTTGCGTTAATCTATTACTCGTGCCTTTGAATTCGTTTTATCGGCACAATTTTTAGTCATTACTTTGTTATAGATATGGATAGCTGAGATTTGTATGTGCCTAGACATTTGCTCTGAGTTATTCATTCACCATTTGTATGTTAGTCTTTGTATGGTTTGATTGCTTTGTTTGAGGATAAGCAAATGTTTGGTTTGGGGGAGTTTGATGTATCACTTTTATATACACTTTTATAAATTCTTTCATAGCATTTTATATACCGTTTCCATGCCTTTATGTCATTTATATGCCCTTTTATAGTGAATTATCGATACTGGTGCTATTTTATATTTTAATGCAAAAATGACGCATTATGAGGTGAATCGAGCTAAGATGAGCATTGCGGAAATGGCATAGTGGAATACACGAAGCATGGCACGAGAAACGAGGGGACTTGAAGATGAGAAGTGAAGGAAAGACGAGAACAAGCTGTGAAGTTGGTTCCTCGATCGAGTGCACTGAGGCTCGATCGAGTAATCGTCCTCGATCGAGTGACCTCAGGCTCGATCGAGGATCCTTTTTGACGGATTAATTTCCGTAATTTCCTAAAACACTTATTTTGTAATATAAATTCTAAACTTGTAGAATTTATTAGGCTACGCTTTTCATTTACTTTCAGACGGCTGTAAACTTGTTTTAGCTTTGATACTTTGTTCTTAATCTCTCCTTGTTGATTACTACGGTACTAATCATTCTTCATTAATTAATCCATTCAAGTTTTATACTTTTAATTACTTATTGTTATTTCATATCTTTAATCATGTTTTCAATTATAATTATTGTTATTGTTAGATCTAATATGAGTAGCTAAATTCCTCATCTAGGATGAAGGGGATCTAGGTAAATTAGAAAGGGGAATATTAATTGATTGCTAGTAATATCGCATGAATTATCGTTTGATTATTGTTCTTATTTTAGTTAATTGATTTAGGCCTGAATTGATAACTAGTGTAGCGAATTAATACTTTCACCGACAGGATTAGAATTAATATAGGCTGCGATAATCAAATAGATTGTGTCTAATAATAGCGATTGCATGTTAGATTTGATCTAAAGGACATAAACAGAATTAATCAATCTTGTGATCTTAGATAATTTGATTGACTTAGCAATCGATTAAGAAACCCCATATAATTGACCTAGTGAACCGGAAATCCTAGACCTTTAATATTATTGTTATAAACCATTTATTTACTCGTTATTAGTTGATAGTTAACAAACAAACCAAAAACCCCCAAGAAAACGGTTACCTTCAGGCGATCTAAATATTAGCAAACTGATTATTACCGCCTCCCTGTGGATTCGATACCTGTCTTACCGCTAGCTATTTTGTTAGTACTGAGATAGATTTATTTTGATACTGGTGATACGACTTTAGCCCTATCATGGAGTTTTTCGGTTTTTTGTTGTCTGTGTTTTATGCATCATTCTGGATCTTTGTGGGAGGTTATGATCTGATCATGGTGACATGGTAGGGACTTATTCATCTGTTGATTAACACAGGTCTCATCTTTGCTCTTGGTCTTAATCATTGTTTAATGTGTTGGTTTGGGTAGTATCAATATAGGTCGGATTGTGTGGTATTGGGTAGGTTGGTTGTGGTGGTTGTCTTCCTCTTAATTTCCATGTTATCGGTTATAAGTGTCCTGTTTTTTTGTTTTCTTTACTTACTATGTTCCCACCCTGCGGCTTGTATGTATCAAGAGTTTCTGGAAGTTAGTTGTGCTGGTGAAGCTGAAGCTGGTTCAATCGCTTGTTGTCAATTTTCCGTTCTTTTCCATACTGCCTTACTTTCTTTAGTTTGTCTCACTGATGTACTATTAGTTTTCAATAATGGATGTATCATGGGCTCAGAGAGCCTGAACATTATGTAATACATCTTTTCACCATTGTTAAAAAAAAAGTGTACCATACCACGAGTTACCTAATTCTCTTCATTCTGCACGTCAATCAAAGCTAATCCAGAGGACATCGTTAAGCCTAATATACACACATGGCGAAGACAAGAGTATCAAATACGGAGGTTGGAGTAGTTGGTATAAACTTGTACGCACAGGCAGTCAGGCACCCGAGCTGGCCATACGCTGTTGGTGATTTTGATCACAAGTCATTTAAGTGTATTCGGGTTTTCAAAACGAAATCGGTAGAGCTCGTGATTGATATAGTGAGCTAGGGGGCGCGGAGTGCACACTCATATAATCGAAATTATCGAGTTCATGGGTTACGTGGATATAATTATGATAAATGATATTTATCATGATTGGCGGTTGTTTACATTTGCTTGTTGGTTTTGGTATAAAAACCAATGTTCTTATCCACTAATAATAGGCTTTATATACATATATGCTATGTATATAAAGGGGGTGTGAGAATAATTCATTTGACACATGAAAAATTTGATTTGGTAATTCAAAGCATTAATAAAACTCCATGAAGTATTCTCTTTATCTTTGCCTAGATGAAGAGGGTCTCAATCGTCTTATCCTACAACGAATTTCGTGTAACCTAAGCCATGAAATAGAGTCGAAATATTCTTTAGGAAAGCATGCTCTTCATGATTCGGTTGATATCCAAATTTATGATCATTATCATTGTTACCCTAAGTACTAAATGGTGGATATTTAGTACTCAAGTCAATGAGCATAATGTGTAGATCAGCAGCATCCAACAAACAACCTGTTGAGATTTAGTACTCATTTTACTGTACACAGTTTTAAGAATTAAAACAGCACTTCTAGCTACACCTCTGTCCTTAACAAAGTGTAATTGATAAATGTAGGCGGTATGACTATTAGACGAACAATGAACAGATAAACTTACAAGAGTTGAAGAGAAAGATTTCGTGGCGTGATAGAATCACTGCCCTAAAGTTGAATTTGCCACGCTCGATACATACGACCTCTTCGAAACCAACCCCCAGGGTTACACGACGTCCGAGTCTAAGGTGTACGACAAAGACTCGGAATGAGAACTATTTACAGAACGTTACCAAATATCAGCTTAGAACTTAAAGAAACGTTTTAGAGAGGAAGAGAAGAGATAGATTGTTGTATATTTTGGAATGACAAAATAGGTAGTATTTATATGTACAAAGGAAGGATCTAGAGGCGTACTTATTGTGTCTCGTAAATAATTTTTGGAAGACTGCACAAATCACAATTAATTTAGAAAACTGAGTAATCCGTATGGAAAAACCGCGATAATCAGTATAGAAGACTGAACTATCAGAGTTGGAAATTGTGCAAAAACCACATAGAATTCCAACACTTTCAACAATTAATCCCAACGATTATTCTACCAATGTGGGATAATAAGAGCTTCTTTTGAAGCAACACTTCCAACAATAAATCATTACAAAACGAGAATTTAGAGGAGCGCTACTAAAACTAAACGAAACCCTGCCTAGTTGAGTATCAATCAGTACAATATATATAGTAAAATCACAGTGATTATTATGTTGCATGATAATAAAGTTCATGAACAGATGTCTCATCCCCTATTTACTAAATGAATAGGTGAAACTCTAACTTTTCCCTCCTAAAAATATTTCCTAGAATAGTGCTTTGTATTTTTAGCATATATTATATGTGTGGACATGATGAGTTATAAGTTGATATAATATTTTGTATTTAAATATTTATAACATTTAATATTTCACATTCTGCACAAATTTATCTCCGATCTTTTTAGGATAAGGAAATTTGTTTTTTTCAAAGAACCTATTGATAAAAAATTTATTGACTTTTCATGATAAGAAGTTGCGCCTAAAAATTATGGTATAGTAAATATTTGTTAAAATTAATTTTCTTATGATAAAAATTTGCAGTTAAAAAATCAATATATATATATATATCTATCTATCTATATTAATAAAGGAAGCTTTTTTCGAGCGATTATAGATAGTCCACCTTATACAAACTATATAAAATAAAATTAATTAGTTTAATTAAGATTAAGATAAAGATATAATTTTAAGCATCATCCTCTTATTTCTGACATGGAGTTAATTACTAATATGTATACATGTAATTGAATTGTTTACAAACTAGAATTTTATAGGAACAACGACACTACGAAATCACAACTAGCTAAACATCTATATATATAATTCCTTATGGTTCCTTATGGCCTCATAGTTTACCAAAACCATTATGAGCCTGCATGTTTATTTTTCTTATTATTTTTGGTTCTCTAATTATGTACCATTTGATTTGTTTTGTAGGTACTATGCAGCATGCACAATTGATAATTAATTCAAATTACTACTTGAAAGTACACAGAGAATAGTTCGCCTCCAAACAGATTCAGATAAATAGTATGGGACGGTGATTAATTTTCATGGGTTTTTATATGGGGTTTTCAAGTATTTTGCATCTTCGACTCGACTCTACATAAAGCGTTTGTTATTCATAAACCCAATATGTTAAATCCATGTTCCTAAATATTTCCCTTTAATTAATTTTCTACTTTGTTCGTCTTTTTAAGGTGTGACATGATTATTAGTTAATTTTATTGATGCCCGTTTTAATTTAATTTATGATGCAGATTATGGGAAAACATACATACTTTGAATATTAGGGAAACTGAAGACGTTGGGACTTTTAGAGAATTTGTTATCATAAGATGAATAAGGGTGAGATATAAAATTCTTTATGCTTTTTTTATTATAAATGTATATTTTCAAGTGATGTTACAAAGTCCGACTTTAAAATATCTATAAAGATATCATGGAGAATTGGAGAGTCATAGTAACTCGGCTCACAAATAATTTATAGGGTTAATGAAAAAACAAACTTTATAAGTTATAACCCTAACGATGTTACGAGTATACAGACAATACAGTACCAACCCCAAGGACAGAGGAGTAGACTTATAACTATATTATCGATCTCATAGCAGGCTTGCGTCCATTGAACTACCTCTCTTTGAAATTTGGTAAGTCTTGAATCTTGCTTGAAATCGACATTTAATTAGTTGTATAATCCGGTGTATAACTGAGGGAGCAGGAATGTTGATTGACATTCTTTAAACTGAAGCTCTGATTTAATCAAACTACTCTAAACTATTAAGACTAATTCTATATATATATATATTACTGATTGGTAAACTGAAAGTTTGTATATTGTAAATTCGCAATATGGTAAAATTCTAAGTTTACTCGGTAGCCTTTACGAAGTTAAACCGTATGCCCCATAGTTTGTTAAAATCACAATCCCGATCATATGATCGTACTATCTTTTTATTAGGTGTGGAGAACGATTCAAATCGTCATCAGATTGAGTACACGATCGACGGTAGCACTTTTCAGGATTATAAAAGCCTCATTTTTGTTCTATGTCTTGCGAGATAGCATAAGAATATAAAAGAAAATTTGAATGAAAAAACTACCGAAATAGTCAATTGTTAAGCATACTCATTAAAATTTGAATATAGAAACCATATACAGTATTAATTACCCTATTTTGTACTTTTTGTGTAAAGGATCACTCATATCAAAGTGTTGTTGGGCTTTTTAGCTATCGCCCGTAGTCAGATAACAAATTTAATTAATTTATTAAATTAAAGTTAACAACCCAAAGAAATTGGAAAATTGAATATGGGTTACATATTTTCGTTGATTATATATAATGTCATTAATTTTCATTCAACTCAACTTAAAAGAAAATTAAATTAAACAAACTAATAAGGCCCTGTTTTTCTGTCTTAATTTGATCTTATTTCAATTCAATTCAGTTTAGTTAAGCTCAGCTTCATTCAGTTTAGCTCAATTTTTCTCAAATTAACTTTTATTTCAACTGCATTCAGTTCAGTTCAGTTCAGTTTAGCTCCGTTTGGTTCATTTCAGCTCAACTCTTCTCAAATTAACTCTTAAATCCGCTCCGCTCTATTCACTTTAGCTCAACTCAACTCATTCAGTCCCGCCCAGTTCAATTCAGTTCAGTTCAACTGAATTCTTCTCGAATTACTTCAGCTTTATTCAGTTCATTTCTTCTGAACTCAGCTCCATTCAGTTCAGCTCAGCTCAGCTCCATTCAGTTGATCAGTTCAGTTCCATTCAACTCAACTCTTCTCAAATTAACTCTTGGTTTATCTCTATTCATTTCAGTTCTGCTCAAATTTTCTCAAATTAACTATTACTTCAAATTCATTCAGATCAGTTCAAATCAACGCAACTCTATTTAGTTAAGTTCAACTTCTCTCACTCAAAAACAAAATGGCCTAAAATAGAAGTTCCTAACATAAGAATCTCTTTTTAATTAACCACATTCACGAGATAGCGTTGGCGAGTAAGATTTAACGACGATTGACCTAATCCGATCCCTATCTGCCTTACTATAGTTATTCCAAAGACAGCTGTGTTTAATACAATGGCAGTGGATCCGAGATTGGGTACTACTAAGTTTGATGCTTTGACTTGAATTGATGATACTACTTTATACATTATACTCCCTCCAATTCACAATAAACCTCCCATTTCATTTTGACACAAAAATTAAGGAAACACACTACTCCACCATATAATTAAATTTGGACCACACAAATACACTACATACCCACCATACAATTAAATTTGGACCACACAAACACTTACCATAAAAGGAAATAGGGAGGTTATTGTGAATAACCGAAAAAGGAAATAGGGAGGTTTATTGTGAATTGGAGGGAGTACATGATAGAATATTATCATTAGGCCCGTGCATCGCACGGGCATTAAATCTAGTATATATATAAAAGAGGCTTTTTTCAGGCAATTCTAGAGACTCCAACTTTTTAAAATTACCTAATTAATTTTTATTTAAAATAATATTATGTATAATTATCCCAATATTTATGCAAATTCTATCTACATACGATTTTATTAATTTTTATTTAAAATAATTTTATGTATAGTTAGTTATCCTCAATATTTGTGCAAATTCTATCTAATATTTGTGCAAATTCTATCTTATAGAGTTTTATAAGTTATGTACCACTGGAAAATCATAAACTTATATGGCTATATATACCCTTTCGATGGTCAGACGCCCAAACACCATCTTAGTCTCATATTATTGTAATCTTGCTTCAAGGTTGTTAATAAATATTTAGGTCTAACCCAAATATAATTATAATCAAACGATAATAGTGGAACAAGTCATTAGTCACAAACCACGTATAAAATTAGTGTTTCTTTTTTAACAGAATAACAATGGCTTAGTTGTAGCAGTAGTAGTGAGAATAAAGAAGACAACGTTGGAAGGATATACAGAGAATAACAATCAGTTTATTGTGTCAAGGGCAATATCGTTGATAGTTACTAAAACATTGTCAATATAAACCAACCCCCAACGAGAATTTGTGAAAGGCTAACGATATACTTGTCTCCTCTCGTCATTATTTTTAACACTGACAAGGTTGGCGGTCCAATAAACTGTTGATTATTGTAATCAAGTCATTAGTCACCGATTCACTTAAATATTATTGTTGTGTGGTCCACGTATTCATGATAATAATACATGAAATCTGTATAAATACATACATAAACCATGCAACTAAATATATGTGCATGCATTTTTATTAATAGTGGTAGTGGTGTCAACCCAAACGATAAATCTATTTGTTTACTATACGTCCATTAACTCAATGTTTACGGTGAGCGTGAGCCATCATATCCATATTATTTGATCTTTGAAGTAGATATATCTGACAGTTATTGAGTACATACTGATCCATATTTCTCATCATCGTTCTCATACATAAAAAAAGGTTATCTATGAAGTTAGAAGACGTCACTTTTTCCATTTTTATTGATTTTGTTATAAAAATATTTCATTTTTCAACCTACAATTTTTTTACGGGAAGAGCACAAATTTTGAGGAAAGATGGTCTCTCATTAATCTCAATCAAAGACCAACTTCATATATGAAAATTGATACAAATTTGAGTAATTTCACTTAAAAACATAATCAAAATAGAAAAAAAAAAGTATATACACATCCGAGACGATTAAATAAGGAAAACGTAAATTGTTACTCAAGATGGGGTGGGTAAGTTACGCGTTGTAACTAACGAAACAAAACACAATACAAAAACAAAAGTTTCATAGTCTTACTTAAATAAGGTAGCTTTGACCTTTACTCTTGGTAGCTTTTGTCTACCTGCAATTCTGCAACCAAAGTAATATACTCATGTTTAGTAATTAAAAATGCATGTTTAGTAATTAAATTGAACAATAATTAATAAAAGCATGAGATATTGAACATATATGAATATGAAAAATAATAATGTAAAAAAAAATCAACGTTCAAAAGGGTAAGGTATAGAGGGTTTGTACATTTATTAATTTACAAAATCTCATTAAAGATGGCGATATCCGTCACAAGCTTGTGACGGATACCGTTTCCTCTCACAAAATACCCATGAGAGGTGAGTGGGGAAGCACATGGGGGGCACCTTATCCTCACTCCCTTTTTATGAGAGGTCTTCAGCTTGTGACGGGATTAGCTCATAAGCAGGACGCTTTGTTATTAATTTGATATGGAGATAAACAATGTAAAATTAGTCTCAATAAAAGACCTCTCTCATAAAAGAAATTATCATTTTATTATCATTTTTTTTAGATTTTTCCTTGAACACAATTAGTGTAATATTTTATTGTATTTTTCCATTTATCTAAAAAATAGAACTACATTATTAGATGAAACTCTTCCCGTTAATTTGACATTTCTACAGTTCTAGCGTTCTAATGCTCCTTAATTAACCAAAAAGTCCAAAGAAATTGGTAAACAGCTACGAGTTTTGAGGGGTTTGTACATTTATTAATTTGATATGGAGATAAACAATGGGGATAGGCAACTTGCAGTTTTGAGGAGTTTACATTGTATAATATGAGGTGATGACAATCGCTGAGCTAAGTATTTGGGTGATAATTTCATTTACTATAACTATGTGGTGTTTTACGTACGGATAACTAACTTAATTTACAAATTACTAAATTGTATTCCATTAAAAAAATTATCTATAAATTTGAAAAGTGAAAACTTAAAGGATAAAACTTTAAAATAATTTGCAATTATCCTCTTATTCTAACAAATTGTAGTTCCTATTCCTAGAATCCTTACATAAACGTACTTCTTAATCTTATATAAAATTAATAAGATAAATTTTTGAAAAGAAAGAAACTTTATTGAAAGGTGTTCAAATTAATAGAATAAGAAGATTTATACGGAGTACCTTATTTGAGTAATTGAAATACAACTTTTACGTATAATTCAAAATGATATTAAAAAGTCTAAACAATTAGAGGAAGGACAAATTTGAAACCCGTGCAACGCACGGGCACAAAATCTAGCATGTTATATTAGTAAATATTTGTAAATTAACATCATTAATTTTTCGGTAAAAAAACAAAAAAAAAATACTCATTTTATTACTTCTTACGATTTTACTTTTATTTATTTCTCTAATCAAAATACATTAAGGAGAAACATGAAAAATAAGTGAATTGTCTATAAATAATACACTAAAAATTAAAACTCTATAAATATCGAGCATATATTGCACGAGGTCTATATTAATAATTCTATAAATACCGCGCATTCATTGCGCGGGTCTAAACTAGTTTATACATCAGTTCAAAGACAATGTAATGGATATATTATGAATCAAAATGGGTAATGA
Source organism: Silene latifolia (assembly GCF_048544455.1). Classification (NCBI taxonomy): domain Eukaryota; kingdom Viridiplantae; phylum Streptophyta; class Magnoliopsida; order Caryophyllales; family Caryophyllaceae; genus Silene; species Silene latifolia. Next base: position 47,699,095 of record NC_133532.1, on the reverse strand, counting down.
CCAATTTTATATGTGAGACGGACCCAAATCCTCTTAGGTAGTGTTTGGGTACTTGGAATTATTTCCATTTGCATGAATCTAATTCTAGATAATAAATTATTGAAATTCAATTTCATTTCCAATTTCATAAAATTGTTTGGGGTACCCTTAGAATTCAATTACAAATTTCAATTCTGCAATGATGTTTGGGTGCCACTTGGATTTCAAAGCTTAAAAATTCAAATTTGACAACTAATACTCCCTCCTATTCACTATATTCTTCCTCTTTCCTTTTTACACAAAACTAGTTGTTGCACCGCGCCCTATCGGGCGCGGTGCCCCAATTTGGCAAAATGCTAAGTGGAAGCAAGTCGGAAGTATAGCAACATAAAGGGACATGGTCCTTCACATATTTAGAAATCGTGGACCAAGCATAGTAGTTAATTAGTTATTACACAACGGGCGAAGATGCTTGAAAACACAATGTCTAATGCAATATAATAGAGAACAATAAAAATTATTAGGTGAAATAATAGTGCCACTAAGGCATAGACAATAGTATCCTTTTTCTCGGTTTAAAGAATGGGCACCACGAAAAGACAAAATGAATGCTGAACTAATGACCAAAAAAATTTTATGACCTGTAGGTTAAAAAAAAAAAAAAAGCACCGTAGAAAAACTCCAACCTTGACATTATCGAGGGGTATCATAGTGCAATAAACAAACAAAAAGATTAGCACTAAAATACTCAACATGAATCATAAGAAAAAGGTAGCTTTTATAGGTTCATTTTTCGTACTCTAGAGTCTAGAGTCCCAATAGCAACTTATCCCACATTGGACAATGAAGGTTGCAACATCGTGCACGAAACTAAGCTCAACCTTTCCTCGCTGGCGCATCCGAATTCCCATCCTGCATATTTATACAATGGTCTCCCAAACATTCCGTTCTCCTTGTCGATGCCACCACTATCTTTGGGGAAGCTTTTGCTTTCATTGATGACCTAACTTTGTGCCCATCCTGACCAAAATAATTCAAAATCAAAACAAAAAACAATAAAACTTACAACAATATCACAAAGAATGACAAGGTTAAATAAAAGAGGCTATCCTTCCTCCGTCTACATCCCCTCATCATCCTACTCTTTCTTACTTCTACCCGTCCCCATCGTCATCCTTCTACTCTTTCTAGCCTCTCCCCTTCCTCATTCTCATCCTCCTACTCCCCTTGACAAAATTCAATCCCTACGAATATAAACTCCCATAAATCCCTCACTATCGAAGCCCTCATATGAATCACCTAGGCTTGCTTTGCTCCTTCTACCAATAGTTAACAATCAAACTTGAAGGAGTCTTAATCTTTCCACCTAAATTATGGAACCATATAAAATTTCCATATTAATGAAGTTGGAACTAAACCCATCAGTTTTTTTGTCTTCCCACCCAAATCATTTAAAAAAATTTGTTGGCTTTGAACCACTCACTAATGAGTCTCTATCAGTTAGCTCAATAAAACAGTTCTAAACAACACATCAAAATCAGTGGCGACAACGTAGTCATCCCTTTAATAACAATGTATTTTAATAATAAAAAAAACCATTATAAACAGAGCATCCAAAAACACCACCTGCTCCTCCTCCTCTGCTTCCTCTTCTCTCCACCCTCCATCCCGGTCCCTTATTCTTCCCTCTCCTCTTCCTCCTCTCCTCTCTTCCCTTTCCTCTTCCTCCTCTCTCACTTCCCACCTCCTCCCCTCCACCCTTATTATCGTCCTCCTATGTGCTATGTTTTGATATTATAAAAGGTCATTTTAAATTTGTGAATTTTTTGCGCCCTATTATTCTAAAAATTTGTCGAAATCTCAAAAAAATTAAAGAACAGTTTAAAAACTTTACTTTGGATCATAAAAATTATAAATAGTGTTCTTATCACTCTTTTATTCTACTCTTCCTCTTCCTCCATTTCCCCCTCCTCTCTCCCGACCTTTCCCTCTTCTCTCTTATCTCCCTATCAATCTCCTTCCCTTCCCCCTCATATTAGTGTAGAGTTTTTTTGCCGAAGTTATAGCAGGATTAGATAAATTATGAAAATGTTTTGACATAAGAGAATTAGTTTCTATATATGAAATCTTAGATCTTTGCGACAATGGAGGGAGGTATCCCAAGCTCATTCCTGTATCACATCACACAACATCACCTATCCAACTTCCCCTACCCACACACCCAAACACAACGCGATGCTGAACACCATATCGACATAACATGCTTTATCGTTTCTCAGAGATTATCATATCTAGTCTCTTGTTTTGTATATTTTATGACTTCTACTTACGTTGTCATTAAGTAGTCTCACTAATACAGAAGCTGACTGGCTGACAAAACAACATTCACAGATTAGTCGATCATGTCAACAAGATTGATCACAGGTTCAATTGCCACCGATTCCAGAAGTTCAAGATAGTTTTAACAATTTCGATTTTAAGTAGCCGCACTGGCCCCTTATGCAATCAAAACGATAGCCTTGACTGTTGGGCCTGGTTTACCCAGAAGCATTTTTCTATAGATAAAAGGCTTGTCAGATAGAATTTGCATTATAAATTTGAAAACAAAAAACCAACACTACTATGTGCACCTAAGATATGAATGCTTACGCACGAAAAATGGTAGAGCTGTACAAGATTAAGGATAACATTTACATACTTCAGCCAAGTAGTACATCTTCTTCTCTGAGTTGTTCACCATTGGAAGGACAGGAGTGGCCTCTTTCTGTGGTTTCTCTTACACCAACTGTAACAGAGACAAGAAGAACTCGGGATTTGATTACTACAGTAAAAAGGAAAAAAATAATTAACGGATGGTTGTGAGACTTGCCTCAGCTTCAACTTCATTTAGAATGTTTGCGGCCCTTAAATGGTACTAATTCTTGTCGATTTCAACCTTAAAAAAACAATTCACTTGTAAGAGTCAAGGATCATCATATAACTTTACCTCGTTCCAAATTTATTGTAAGATCCCGGGTTAAAGAATCATGCCATCATTTTTTTCGAAGGACTCACCCCACACTTAGCTGCTGCTTATGCATCTATGTATGCCAGAACCTCTTCCTGCCTCATAAAAGCTTCTTGCAGCGCCTTTTTATAAAATCACGGTATAAATTTAAAATGATGGAAGTGCTTTTAACCAGCTTTGAGCCCGATTAAAATAAACCTCACATCTGATTATTCAGTCAGATGAAATCCAACTCTTCCAAGGACATTATATGCAAATCATTTTGACGGACAAGTTTAATTCAAAGAGAGTTACGACCAATGGCGGATCATGGCTTTAGCGGGAGGGGTGCGGCCCCTGCTGCCTTTTTTAAGTTTATATGCATTTGAATATATAGATTATTGTTAGAGCCCTTCTGGCTTATTAGTTGAGTGGTGAATATTAAATCCCGAGGCAAGGGGATTAACATTGGTCCCCTTGTTTTTGCTCTAAGATTCGCCATTTGCAGGTAAGATTTGAGACATGTTTGTAAATTCTTCAAATCATGGAAATACATTCACAAGCAGCAAAAAGTTGTTCTCACTGTATCCTTAGTTTATAATGGAGTAGAGATAGAAAAGGGTGAATACCTTTTTGGTGGAAGTTAACTCTGCTTCTAATGCGTCCACTCGACATATTGCAGTATTTAACAGGTCCTCTTTCTCGGAAGGCATTTGCATAAATTTAGTTTGTAAAGTAGCCACCTTCTCTTCCAGCTCGGTAAGCCTTCTTAGTGTACGTGAGAACAGATTTGTATACGCGAGCTGCAAACCCGTTATAGGTCTAAAATCTTCTTTGGGAATTGACCCATCAATCACATCTGGGATGTTGCGATGAAGATATGAAATCAGACTGGTAGCCCCTCCACACTTTTAGAGTTGCAAATCGAATGAGGCCGATCAGAGCTGTAAAGAAAGCCATGACCACCGTCAAGAATCGAAGATGCTGCCACTTTGCAGTGTCTTCGATGGATGGCTGAGAGCTTTTCTGCAACAAGTTACAGTAGACATGCTGAAATAGGAGTATGAAATTAGAAATATGTTGCATCAGATAATGATACATCAATTACCATACCATTAAGAAATACTCTCTCCATCTCTTTTATATTGTCCTCATTTGACTTTAGCGATCAACCGTTGTCAACTTTGACTCCTTTCAAAAAATTGATGATATGAAAATTAACAGTTGAGACTTGAGATAAATTAAACATGATAAATTTCACCAATTAATTTAACTATTTAGGGAAAATTATGGTGAAAACTGATACGGTTGACCATCAAAAATCATAGGAGGGTAATAAAAATGAGATTGAGGTAGCACAAAATACAGACACAACCGCCCCACCAAGAAAATACAGAAACAAGTTAAGTCTGCGTAGAAGGTTGTGTATGCCCCCGGTCAACTCGCGCCAGGCCTCCGCCCCCTCTCACTGAAACTGACGAAAAAGAAGCCATAGGGATATTTGTTAGATTGAGACGGTCGGATAATAATGTATGAAATAATAATTTTGTGTATGAAAGAAATTAGTGCTTGGATAATTGTAGAGTCGCAAGTGACGGCTCTCCTTAGAAAGTATTTCGCCCCTTACTTGCCTTAGGGAGACCGCGAAATCAATCGTAGGATAAAACTACAAAGTCCCTTTGATTTTTAGGCTAAAAATAAAGAAGAACTTTAATGTTTTTGTTTGATTTGTAGAGAGTAGAAATCTGAAATTTTTGTTGTATATGTTTTTCTTTCACAAACTCCTTATATTTATAAGGGGCAATATACATGATACGGAGTATCTATGAAAAGGCACGTACCTATTCAAGACCGACAACTTTTGGTGCGGAAAACATTCAATGAATTAAATAAATGCTAATATTTCGAATTGCCACTGTTTGACATTTTCGAAAGATTCATTGAATTAAATAAACATTCATTGAATTTAATAAACATTCATTGAATTCAACCATTTGTTCATTAATTGGTGCATTGACCAATTCTATAACCATTTATTTCTTTTTCCGCTTCTTCCGTACATCCCGTTAACTCAATAATTGTTTATATATGAACGTGTACTCCACACTCCCGATTCATATTGTAACGTTACGAGTTTCCGTATGATTCTACCACGATATCCAATTATACTTAAACGGCACGATGACACTTAAATCACCAACATTCCTCCCCCATTTAAGTGTAATCCTTGATTCGTTTTAATACCTACCAATCATCAAATTTGCGCATAAATGAAAATGTCACGAAGATTGAATTTTCACATAGTAAAATGCACGTTCCATATACTCTAGTAAAAAGGGTGTCTCTAAGGATTGAACCCTTGAACATTTTGAATACATGAAGGCAAAATACACACAAATTCCATTTAAACAATAAAGTTATATACTGATACTTATTACAAGCCTAGTATCCTAATCCTCTCATGAGCGTATAAAAGCTTGAGTCCAAAAGCTTCCGAAGTCGGCTATACTTCACGTCTCACATAGGTGAATTCTTTTATCATGCACCTGCAAGTACATTTTTCCAAAGAATTCATTAAGAAGATAACACTTCATCCTTAACCCACAGCAGGTCCAAGTACATACCTTTCGGGACAAAACTTCGATGTACTTCAATCTTAAATAAAAGGCCTTCCACATTGAATTCTACCTCTAACATTGTATTAGAGGGGAATTGGGTATCCCAATACTTAAGGTTTAATGGACTTCAAACCCATCCCTAGAACCGATCTTTCAACTAAATGTTTTGCCATACTTTTAGTTAAATGATCCGCAAGATTTTGTTGAGATCTTACAAAGTCTACCGAAATAACTCCATTGGAAATTAATTCTCGTACAGCGCTATGTCTTACTCCGAGATGCCTCGATTTCCCATTATATATTTGACTATAAGCTTTAGCCAAAGTTGCTGCACTATCACAATGGATTGATATTGGAGATATCGGTTTAGGCCATAGAGGTATTTCATATACCAAATTCTTAAGCCATTCCGCCTCTTTTCCGGCTGCTGCCAAGGCTACAAATTTTGACTCCATAGTGGATGTCGTGATACATGTTTGCTTCTTGGAAGCCCAAGAAATGGCACCTCCCCCAAGCAAAAAGACCCAACCACTAGTTGAAGAATGATCTTCAATATTGGTAATCCAACTTGCATCCGAGTAGCCTTCTAACACCGAAGGATTCCCACTATAGGTTAATGTAAATTCTTTTGTACTCTTAAGATACTTTAAAACACGCATTACCGCGCTCCAATGATGACTACTTGGATTGTGTATCTACTTAACCTTCCAACTGCATATGCAATATCCGGTCGAGTACTTGTCATAGCATACATTAAACATCCTATGACTTGAGAATACTTCAATTGTGACAATGGTAATCCCGTATTAGGCATTAATTTTATGTTTGCCTCCATTGGTGAATAAAGACCGCTATTCTCACAATTAAACTTTTTAAGTACTTTCTCAATGTAATGAGATTGTGACAAGGATATGCCAAGATTAGTTCTTTTAATCTTAATTCCGAGAATCACATCCGCTATGCCCATGTCCTTCATAGCAAAACTTGATGATAAAAATGCCTTAGTAAGATCAACTTGCTTTTGATCCGTACCAAAAATTAACATATCATCAACATATAAACAAATGATGACACCATCACCGGAGTTATCAAATTTGCTATATACACATTTGTCCGATTGATTAAGTTTATAACCATTAGATAAGACAACTTCATCAAATTTATGATGCCATTGCTTTGGTGCTTGTTTAAGTCCATATAAGGACTTCACCAACTTGCAAACCTTATGCTCTTGTCCGGGCATAATAAAACCTTCCGGTTGTTTCATGTAAATTTCTTCTTCCAATTCACCATGTAAAAACGCTGTTTTCACATCCATTTGATGTATTACCAAATTATATATGGAAGCAATTGCTATTAATAACCTTATAGTAGAAATTCTAGCAACCGGTGCATAAGTATCGAAATAGTCTATTCCTTCTTTTTGTCTAAAGCCTTGAATAACTAATCGAGCTTTGAACTTGTCGATGGAGCCATCAACATGCATCTTTTTCTTAAAGATCCATCTACAACCTAAGGGTTTACATCCTTTTGGTAAATCAGAAAGAACTCATGTATTGTTTCCCATTATGGAATCCATTTCATCATTGATGGCTTCTTTCCAAAAAGCAACATCTTGTGATGTCATTGCCTCTTTAAATGTCTTAGGATCTTCATCTATGTTGTAACAATAAGCATATTGAAGTCCTAGTTCATTCCTAGACCCTTCCACTAAATAAGTTTGGAAGTCCGGACCGAAGTCTTTTGCTTTTCTAGCTCTTTTACTTCTCCGAAGCTCGACCACTTGGGAGGGGTTGACCGAACTTTGTGACAAGTTGTTAGTATTATTATTAATATTTGGCACTAAGTCTTTAGGCCTTTTCATCGATGTAAATCTTTCTTCATCGAAAATTGCATTCCTTGATTCAATCACGGAATGAATCGCAATTGAATTATTAGGTTCTATTACATAGAATCTATATGCTTTTGAATGCATAGCATAACCAATGAATATACAATCTATTCCTTTTTCTCCCAAAGTTTTCCTTTTAGGATCGGGTAGTCTTACAACGGCCCGACATCCCCAAACCCTAAGATAACTTAGATTCGGCTTCTTTTTGTACCAAAGTTCATATGGGGTTATGTCATTCCGCTTGTTTGGCACTCTATTTAATAGATAACATGCGGTTAACACGGCTTCACCCCAAAAACCTTCACTCAAACCCGAGTATGATAGCATGGAATTCATCATCTCTTTTAGAGTTCGATTTTTCCTTTCCGCTACACCATTTAATTGTGGTGTGTATGGAGGAGTAATTTCATGTATAATTCCACAATTTGCAAAGTACTTAGGATCCAAGTACTCACCACCTCGATCGGTTCGAAGTCTTTTAATCTTGCTAGATTTTTGCAATTCTACTTCATTTTTATAAGTGATAAATTTATCAAGAACCTCATCTTTAGTATGCATTAAATAGACATAACAAAACCGGGAATAATCATCGATAAAAGTTCCCAAATACCTTTTATTTCCTAAAGATGGAGTAGAATGCAAGTCACATAAATCACTATGTATTAAATCTAGCATTTGTGATGTACTTATGATGTTTTTAAAAGGTTATCTAGTAATTTTAGTAAGCATACATGTATCACATTTACGAGTTTGTAAATCAAATGGTGGAATTAAGTCATGTTTAGACATAAGAAGAAGTCGCTTATAATGAACATGTCCAAGCGTTGCATGCCATAAATTAGACGGAGATGTAGATGTAGAAACCATATACACACAATCATCTATTTTATTTATATTTAACATAAACATACCATTACAATAATAACCGAAACCTATAAATATTCCGGATTTTGATAATACATACTTATCCGATTCTATGACTTGTTTATAACCGGATTTATTTAATAATCCTCCCCGATACTAAGTTTTTCTTTATATCGGGTACATATAATACATCTTTTAATACTACGGATTTTCCGGAACTAAATACTAAAGTAATATTTCCACAGCCTTGTATTTTTGCGGTTGATTCGTTGCCCATGTGAAGAATGGAACCGTCTTCTACCGGTACAAAATTTTTGAACCAAGAACGATTTTTGCAAACATGTCTTGTTGCACCCGAATCAATCCACCAAATTATTTCATCATCCTTGACATAATTTGCCTCATCAATAGATGTAACATAATTCTTACTAGAATTATTTTTAATACAAGTTAAAATATTACCTTGGCTAGTAGAAGCACCATGGTCCTTAGACCCTTGTCCTGCTTTTCCCGAAGTTTTCATTTTCTTCTTCCTTACTCGGCAATCCGCCTTAAAGTGTCCGGTTTTACCGCATATCCAACAAGCACTTTTTGGTTTCTTGTTCGGTTCATTATTAGTATCATTATAAGGTCGTTTCTTGCCTTTGCCTTTGTCCTTGTCCTTCCATTTAGAACTTTCCCCTTGTTCCACCAAATTAATGGAGGAACCCTTAGCATCTACCTTTCCGGCAGATTTTTCATTTTCTTCAGCCCTAAGGCCTTCCTCTACTTGGAGACTTCGTCCAAGTTCACCCAAAGTCATGACTTCCTTTTTGTGTTTCAATTCATGTTTAAAATTTTTCCATGTCGGTGGCAATTTCTCAATAATACTAGACACTGACATATTCTCATTCATAGGCATATCATATTGAGAAAATCGATTAATTATATGAATTAATTCATTAAATTGTTCCGACACGGAACGGGAATCAGTCATCTTATAATTCATAAAACGACTTACCAAAAACTTGCTACTTGTGGCATCTTCATCCATATACCTTTTTTCCAATTGATCCCAAAGTAGAGTAGAAGATTAACATGTTGATACATATCAAAAAGAGCGTTTGACATCCCATTCAATATATGTCCTCGACATATATAATCGTCATTTTCCCATTTTGCCTTCCTACGGAGTGCATCGATAGCCTGATCATCTTCCGGTTCCGGAGGACACGGAGTAGTAATTACATATGCTACTTTTAGATGGGAAAGTTTGAAGTGCATCTTTTTCTGCCATCTACGAAAATCAATTCCTTCAAATTTCTCTAGTATTTCAAACTTGCTTTTTCCCTTCATATCATCCATGGCATACACACACTATTTTCACAAATACTTTCTAAGAATGTTAGATTGAGACGGTCGGATAATAATGTATGAAATAATAATTTTGTGTATGAAAGAAATTAGTGCTTGGATAATTGTAGAGTCGCAAGTGACTGCTCTCCTTAGAAAGTATTTCGCCCCTTACTTGCCTTAGGGAGACCGCGAAATCAATCGTAGGATAAAACTACAAAGTCCCTTTGATTTTTAGGCTAAAAACAAAGAAGAACTTTAATGTTTTTGTTTGATTTGTAGAGAGTAGAAATCTGAAATTTTTGTTGTATATGTTTTTCTTTCACAAACTCCTTATATTTATAAGGGGAAATATACATGATACGGAGTATCTATGAAAAGGCACGTACCTATTCAAGACCGACAACTTTTGGTGCGGAAAACATTCAATGAATTAAATAAATGCTCATATTTCGAATTGCCACTGTTTGACATTTTCGAAAGATTCATTGAATTAAATAAACATTCATTGAATTTAATAAACATTCATTGAATTCAACCATTTGTTCATTAATTGGTGCATTGACCAATTCTATAACCATTTATTTCTTTTTCCGCTTCTTCCGTACATCCCGTTAACTCAATAATTGTTTATATATGAACGTGTACTCCACACTCCCGATTCATATTGTAACGTTACGAGTTTTCGTATGATTCTACCACGATATCCAATTATACTTAAACGGCACGATGACACTTAAATCACCAACAATATTCTCATTCCAAACTGAGTACAGCTCATAAATAAAATAATGTTTCACGGTCGAAAACGCGATTGAACCATTGATCTTATACAACAAAATTATAGCATTATCCATAAGCTGGTAATGCTAACCTCTAGATGAATTTGTATGAGAAGTAGAGAATTCCCCAACAAATGTACCATCCTGAACCTTTGCAACTGGTAAATACTCATCACTATGATGCAAGGGACAAGTAGAACTAACAGTTTCCGCAGTCCTACCACAAGGCTTTACATAAGAAGGTTTCTTTGTTGAATCATCTAATTATCTACATATGCAACCAGATAAGAAATCCAAGAGGAGATGTAGTAAAGAATTTGAATCTAATTCTACTTATCTCAGATTTTAAAAAATATATAAGCCATTGAGCTTACGAATGCTTCACATATCACCAACATTTATATGAAAAACAATGACGAATGATCCAATTAACATCGACTAAAGTTAATTAACTTTCATTATGCACTTACTTCTTCAACTGACATCAATTTTGATGGAAAAGCGGCAGGTACTCTGGAAGAAGATAATTTTTCAACCTCCAATCTAGATCCTGCAGCTGAAATGTCATTAATTTTCATCTGATACAAAAATTAGAGAAGCAACCTGAAAAAGAGTGCTTATGCGAAATCAGTAATGTTAGCCCTTCAATGTGGTTTCCGTACTATATATTTTAGAAAGTAAAAAAAAGTCCGTTCAAGTATCTAAGAGTACCATGTTGTCACAAGCAATCAAACTTCCTTCAGTGTTTGAAATAGCCACCTCGGCTTCACCAGTTTGGATGGTCTGGAAACGGTAATTCAAAACTGAATAAGTCAAATTAGCAGAAGTGAAACAAGCATCAAGAGTCAAACATAAGCGCTAGTAATGCCGGAACACGACTGCTCATTTGTGACAACCTTTAAAATATCAGGTTAGCTTGTTCTTCTTCCTGTCACGGATTATTTCATTTGAGAGACAACATAGAAGAAACCAATAGGTAGAAAACGGACGCCAATAATGCCCTCAAAAAAAAAGGACATGGCACAGAAATGAAATTAATTGAGGAATAAAAAATGAGCAAGATAAAATCGTAGGAAATTGCTTTCGCCGCCACTCTCACCTCCATAGCCTAGAATCTTGTTCTCCCTTCCAATGCCGATTGAAACTGCACACTACACACATCAAAAAACAAACTGCAATTAATAAGAGTTCAAACAAAAACCTATAATCTGTTATGAAATCAAATGAGGAATAAAAAATGTGCAAGATAAAACCGTAGAAAATTGCTTTCGCCGCCACTCTCACCTCCGTAGCCTGGAATCTTCTTCTCTCTTCCAAAGCCGCCTCAAATGAAGTCAGAAATCGTCCGCCCCAAGCATAAGCTTTCATATTATGAACAATCTAAGGTATTCCAAGGTCCACCATCTGGGCACCAAATGTCGATCTTGGAAGCAGATTCTTGAAAGTCATGACAATGACCATAACCACCTATCATAGATTCAATCATGTGACTTATCAGCTGAATATATTTCTGATCAATGTGAGACTAGTAACTTCAGTGGCCAAATGCTGGGATGATTCCAGACCATCATTTTTACTGAAGAGGGTAATGGAAGTCAACCAACAACATAAAATATATTTTGATGTTTATGTGACAATAATAAGCCAAGTGGTTTGGAAGTTAAGAGGAAAAAAGGAAAAAATCTAGTATGTTTACCTTCTCTTATGTGGAACTTTTGACAACATCCATTAGACGAGGCACGCATCTAGAAGTGGCCAAGTATTCAACTGCAGGGTCATGGCACGACAATAGCCATATACAGAGATATTTCCCGTAAAGGAGCTGTTCATAGATGAAAGAAGCAACTATGTTAGGAGATAATTTTTGGATTATGACGAAATAAAGTAAAATGACTTGCTAAATTGGCTACCTATAGAAATCAATTGAGGGATAAAAATTGAGCAAATCAACCTTGCTTGATTACTTTAAATACAAGATTACTGTAACAAATAATTTTGTAATAACTTTCCTACCTAATGTAGTTGTCCCTACCTCCAATTATATTTCCATTAAGCTTGTATTAATAATGCTATGAAGTACAACCTTTTTTCTACACTGGCTGCCATAAATTTATCACGAATCTCCTCCTTAATCGAGCTTGAAGCCCGCGGTTAATATCAGCAAGACAGTCACCAACAAAGTATAGTAACACAATCTCTGGAGCTCTTGTCCACTACTGCTCTTACACCAAAAGCAAAACAAATTTTTTGTCCCTAATTTCACAAATTTCACGCAACTAATTTCAAATTTAAGCATTGTCCCCATCGTAGTGACAAGAGTTAAACTTAGTACCGAATACAATTGATCTAAACCGCCAGAGAACAATATGCTAATATGAAACAATCCCTGAACAACCGATACAGAAAGGCATAACAAGGAGGCATCTTTAAACGATCAGCCTTAGAAAAGTAGCATTGTCGACTCCGTGTAAAAAGCGAAAAGAGAAAACATAATCGTATAAGCTTGAAGATATAATGGACGTAATTAAGCCCACACTACCTCACCAGTGCCGGTGTTCATCTAGTGTTGTGATTACCGCTGATCTCCGACCTCCATCCTCAACAACCACTACAAGAAAATACCAACTCCACTTTGAAAAAGCCACTCGGTACCACTGGTTGTCCTCCGATAAATGTATATTTTAAAAAAAAAAGGGAAATCAAGTAAGAGTAAGTTAACCTTGTGCTAGTTAGCTAGGATGCAAGCAATGCACCAACTGATGATTCAACATTTTCATGTTCAATAATCGGAAAAGCATAGCGGCATGTGGTTGGTCGCCGGCTTCACTAACCATTATTAGACAAATCATAAAATTAGATATAGAGCAATATAGCTGGAAAGTACGAGTAATGCATTAAATGATAGATGAATAATTCACAAGGTAGAAGCAAGAAGCAAAAAGCCAACAATTGTCGGTAATCACCAAAAATATTCATCATAAATAGAGATAGAGAAGATATATCAAACATGCAATGAAGTGGTGGAAATGAGATAATTGCTAATGCTGAAACAACATGCAAGATATCTCAGGAAAGGGTGAATGAAATGAAATGAGAAAAAGGAGAATGAAAGCAATCTTGCGTGACAGCAGGATAATAAGAATGAAATAGAGGGTATAATGGGCAGAAGATAATGAAAGGGAGGGTAAAATGGGCAGAAGAGCATAAAAATATTGTGCTGGGAACAGTAACCCAAGTTTGGGTTTTTTTAAAGAGTATGGAAATAAAAAAGTTAATTTGGACCACACATAACACACTACCCCACATGCAATTGAATTTAGACCACATAAATCAACCCAAAAGAGGAAATAAGGAAGAAAACCTGAATAATCCGAAAAGGGAAATAGGGAAGATTATAGTGAATAGGAGGGAGTATGAGAAATTTAAATACAATGCTTAAAAATAGTATTTTTTTTCCACCGTAATTAAACTCCGACATACAATATTTTCATCGTTATTGTTAAAATATTAAAGCACTCAGTAAACTTAAACTTAGTAGTTGCATCTGCCAACCGATCTCGTTTTTGCTTCTTAGACCCCGAGGAAAACATCGCTTTGTATAAACTACCTCATTCACTTTCCATTTCCTCATCCATAGCCATGGCTGCTTCATCGTGCATCTCCACACCATCACCTAGAGCTCAATCAGGGCCACACACAATACATATATCATCCCAATACTCTATCGCCAGGGCTGCGGGCTGCACCAGGGTGTTCCTAACAAGAAGCAATAGAGCATACACAACAACAATTTCTCAAGACATCAACACAAAGTCAGGAATCAAAACACATGGCTAATGCGTAAATACATATTATTATTTGGTCACTGTATCATCTAGCAACTTTTTGCCATATACCCTCTAAAAAGGTGGTACAGATAATCACGGAATAATTAGATTAAAGCATGTCAAGAAACTGGAATCCCCTATAGACTAAAAGAATAACACTTCTGTGTTATTCCCGCTCAACTTTCCCCCATACGAAATATTTCCTTCTAATATATTGTAGTCAGTCAATCAATAATAATAATAATAATATATTATACTCTCTCCATACCACGTCAATGGTAACATTGAGAATCTTGACACTATTCATAGTGGTAGAGAATCTTCGATATTATTCTTAATCTATAAGACAAAATATAGTTATGTGAGATCTTGTTTGATTTATCTTCATGAATGCTATAAGAATATCAAATTTTTATAATTTTTAATAATGTGTAACTAAAGATATTCACGTTGCAAAACGTGTCTCGACAAGTGTGAAAAAGTCAATGTTACCATTGGTGTGGTATGGAGGAAGTATGGGGGTAGCCGTGGGTGGGGAAAGTAGGGTATGTATTGCGTGGTTTTGAGCGAGAGAGGGTTGGCTTGGTGTAAGTACAATATGTGGATAAAAAATGACAAGGGTACAATCGTAAAAAGCGTATGTGAAAGAGTAAAATCCGTATGTGAAAAAGTATATCCCATAATATATTGCTGTCAATTATTATGCCCCCATTCGGAATATTCTCTTCTATAATATTATACACAATAATATAGCCGTCAAATAATTGTTGTCAATCTTCAATCTATTTTAGGCAATAATAAGGAGTCGTTTGGTTGCCTCGATAAAACGTAGGCATTGGGAAATCCCATGAATTGGAAAATCAAGACTTGTTTGGTTGACATATTTTTTGTGAAATGGAGGAATTCTAACTTCCTAGGAACTTCCAATGCCTACATAATGGGGGAATTGGCTTACCTAACCCCCCCTAGGTAATTGAAAGTTCCGGTGGAATTAGATTCCTACATTGATAACCAAACAAGTTTTCTCAAATCACATGAATTCAATGTAGGAACTTAATTCCTATGAATTAGCATTTCCTAGGAAAATCTAATGCCTTCATGAACCAAACGACTCCTAAATATATACACGGAAAATCCTAGAAAATCAAGAACAATAAAATGGCAGTTGTATATACTATACAATATTTTATATAGACTATATAATTTTATATACGCTATAAAATATTTTTTATAGACTATAATATCATCCAATACACAATACTCAAATTATTATATACACAAATTATATACAAATACACAATATTCTACCGAGATTATTCCCCAATTTATATACACAATACCAATATAGTACTGAGATTATCTCCCAATATGCAAATGATATTGTACTGAGATTATCTCCAAATATTATTAATGTCATAAATTAGTTGCATGTAATAATAATTTACAATTATAGTTTTATTAAGGGTTATTTAACAAGAATACTCTAAACTATTGCCTCCCTTCTCAAAATACTACGAACTTTAATTTAACTAGTAATATACTCAACTATTACACCACTCCGCTTTTACTAGAATTGTCTCTTTTTTAACCTAAAATAGCAGGTAAACCCACAACTTCATCTTCTTCCACCCATACTTACCTCCATTACTGTTTCTCATTATACCCAACTTCCCCTCCCTGTTCAATTTTTTTATAGCCAACTCTCCTCCAACCCACAACGTAAGTAAACCCATGTTCCACCTATTACAATGTAAATTCCAATTTCATCTTCTTCAATCTTGATTATACTACTTTCCTCCTGCATATTTTTTTTTTTCATTTTAAATCACCTTTCTCTACCATTAAAACCTATACATCACCCTCCTATATCCTATTACCATCCATAAAACACCCTCTCAACCACCACCCACAACATCCTCAACCACCAATCACCACTGCCACCATATTTCCCCGCCATAATTAACCGTCGACCACCATTCTTCACATTCGCATCCTCTTTTAAACTGCGTCATCTATAAAATAAAGGCCACGGCCAGCCCTGCCTTGCCTTCATGCCGTTGGCCGCCGTGCCTCGTTTACCTTCTGTCGACCACCAACAACTGATTTAAATTTCTAGAACCCTAGATCCCCAAATCGATTTGGGGTAAATATTAATTTGGGGCTTGGGGTCGTGGGGAGTTTCATTATAATGGTCGAGAGTTGAGCTTAGGCCGTCTCTGATTTGCGCATAAGTGGTTATGGGTCGACGGTGGAGGTTGTGATGTTGATTTGTCGATGATAATTCTAGTGTATGTCATGACATGGGTGGGTTTGTAAGAATAAGGGTCTGTAAGAATTATGATAATAAAGGTAGTGACCTGCTAAACAGGTTGCCGGTTACCCGAGTATAATCCGAGAAGAAGGGGTTAATACTATAGTTTATTGTGAGTTAAATTAAAGTTCGGAGTATTTTGAGAAGATAGGCGATAGGTTGGAGTATTCATATTAAATAACCCTTTTATTAATACTTCAAAACAGATATAACGTAACTTTAAATTCACATTCAATTTAAACATTCAATTTATTTAAATAATATTCTCTAGAACCATCCCCTACTAAATTACCGTGTTGTAGCACACGGGTTCTATACTAGTAACAATATGAATTAGCCACATTCATACTATGAATCTGATGTCCAAAACGCAATATCGCGGGTGATGTTATAACTTATATACACTAGGCTGCTGAATATGGTGTCTGTCTATCCAATAAGGCAACAGAATATATCATCATAATACTAAGCAACATCATAAAAATTACTACCAATAATATTTAGACATCAGGTATACTAAACACGGTGTTAGACCATCAAATATACTCCGAGGAGAGAATCAGAATGTCTAAACTTAAGAGGTAACAAAGCGGACTAGTCTGATGAGTTAGTTGCTGTAGAAGTTGGATAGGACAAAAAATATCACATCGATGAAGTGGTGAACCCAATTGTATAGCGAGTTAGTCAATTTAGTGACAAAAAATATGCATTCTGTACGGTAAGGGACTATATGTCAACATATAGAGTATGAGTCACGCATTCTGAACCACCATAACAGACAGGAAGTGAAGCATTGGAGATTATACAATAAATGATTTAGTCTCACATATGAGATTGTCTCATTTATAATTATTCTCAAAACAAGTTCGGAATTTCATCTGTAGAAATCAAATAAACCGATCCAATTAATGGCATTGGAGATCTGCTAGTCCCTGCAAATCGAAAAGATGAGAACTTCGGCAGTTTGTCTTTAATGACAAAGAGGTGTATGTGTTGAATGAGGGGCCAGTCCTCCCCGTTAGGTTCTTGTCAACTTTCCTTGAGACTCTGTGAACAGTTGTAAAACTGCAGTTTTTCTAGACAAGTGAGTTTAGGAATCCAGTTTTGTGTGGAATGTAGTTGAGGACAATCTCAAATCATGAGTTATCGGAGGGTAGTGCAATACGATATCCCCTCGGGCACTTCCTCTAACTCTGCGAATTTCACCAAACTCAATGATTGCAAGCTTTAAGGGAGGTATCGCCATGGTATGCCATTCAGAAGGCTAGGACAGTCATCTACACGTAAACTCTGCAAGTCAGAGATTTGTTCCAACCACCCACCGAAACTTCTTAGTTTGGGGCATCTATTGATTACTATGTTTCGCAGGGAAGAAAAAATACGGGTCTGGAACAACATCCTAACTTCTCCCAAGCTCTGCACCTTTATATCATTCTGTATTACTAACTTTGCGAGGCACTGAACATACTTTGCCTGCATTGAATCAAGCCATTCCAAGTGGCTTATATTCAATTGCCTTGGTCCGCATCTCTCCATATCGCTCCATTTCAATATTCTATCAGAATCTTGTACATTTAGAGTTTCAAGAGAGGGACATGAAGGAATAGATGACATCTTCGGGCAATCAGTCATATTAAGACTCTTCAGCTGAACCCCGGACTTTGATTTAGGCTACCACCCTTTCAACTTAATTAGGCAACTTACTAATGTCGAGGTTTTCAAGGCATGGAAAGAATGGTGGTCCTTCACTAGAGCATGGAACATCTAAGTTGACATTCACCACATACTTCACCTCAGGCAATCTAGCTAATGCGAGTTCCTTAAGGTGAGACAGTTTTTCCAAATTCCAACGAAGGCAAGCATTGCAACTCGTGACAATCACATATCTGCAAACTAACAAGATGAGGAAGATGAAATAATGCAGATTTATCTTTAGTCCCCGACCATCTTGGCATTGTCTCACCACGATACCCAGTTATTGACAACTCCTTAAGACCATGATGTGGCTGCATCTCTTCCAGCAGCAGTTGCTCACTCTCCTTATTTCCGTATTCCTCTCCTTTTGTAAAATCAATACAGATCCCTTTGAGGTGTTCCTTACTCTTTAGATAGTTTCCCCCACCATGGCTTTCCTTGACATAGTTTGCATTTTTGCATATTCGAATACAAATTTCAAGGTACCCTTTCAAGTTATTCAAGGAAGAGAGGTCTTCCAACCCATCAAAACACTCATTCCCATCTGAACATTCCCGTCCTGCCACAAAAAGACCCAGGGTGTGCAGACGGGTCAACGCACCCATGCCTGGAGGCATATGACGCAACCCGCTAGAGGTTATATCTAAAGTGCTTAGATCAACTAACTTGCTAACATCATTAGGCAATTCTCTTAAATTTGTGCATCGGTATAAATCTAAAGTCTGCAGATTCACTAGTTTTGCAATTGATGTGGGGAGCTCTTTCAGTGTACTCTCTGAGAGATTTAAGTACCTCAAATGAAACAGTTTGCCAATTGTTTCTGGTAAAATTTCGGCACCCAATCTGCTCAAGTCTAATGACCTTAAGCATGTCCAATTTGCTACTAATTTACCAGCTAGTACACGGTCTGCATTTCCCTTACTCCAAGGGTCCTTATTAACACCGAGGTAAGTACGAATACGAGTCTTGTTGAAACTTTCTTGGGTATCACGGTCACACAAAAGAGAGAGATGGCGAACTCTTTTACTCACATTAACAGTGTCAGTACTCAATCTACAAATCTCCTCACCAGCTACTTGTTCAGCAATATCATGCAAGAGGTCGTGTATTTTGAACCGCTCAATCTCACCATATTCATCCTCACCAACACCTTGGAAAAAACACCTTTGTAATAACAGTAGAAAATACTCCTCGCCGACATATTCATTATTGATATATCCTTGGGCCATCCAAAGGCTAATCAACATTATCTTCCTGATCTCAAAACCCTTTGGAAAGATAGCACAGTAAGCAAAACAATTCTTCAAGGAGAAGTCAAGTTGACGGTAACTCAACTTCAAGACATTGGTTATGGTATCATCCCCTTCACTCATATTGGCTAACCCTTTCTCTTCGAATGACTTCCATTTAGCCTTCGATTCACCGCGCAGGAGACTTCCTACTACTTTAATTGCAAGCGGAACATGTGCACACTTTTTAATAATATTTTTGCCAAGGCTTAGCAAGTCATCATTAGGAGTTTCTCTTTGTTTGGGTAGAAATGCCATCCTTTCAAACAAACACCATGACTTTTCTTCTGATAATCCTTGCAACTCATGCACTCGATCACCTCCTATCATTTGGGCAGTTTTTTTCGAACGAGTGGTTACAACTATTCGACTCCCACTTTGTCCTACCTTCAAAAACTCTTCAAACTCTTGCCATCGATGGTAACATTCAGTCCAAACATCATCTAACACCAGCAAATATTTTTTCCCACCTAGTTGTTTCCTAACCTCACGATGTATTTGCTCCTTACTTGTAGGTTTTTTTTGCATTATTACTTTACCAAGAAGCTTGGTCAAGTTCCATAACTGGTGATCCTGATCAGCAATGCATGTCCATCTCGTCAACTGAAATGCACTCTTGATCCTCGGATCATTAAAAACAAGTTGTGCAAGAGCGGTTTTACCGAGACCTCCCATCCCCACAATAGAAAGGAATGAAACATCTGACTGATAAACGTGATTCGAGTCCAGTAACATCCCTACAATCTTTTCCACATCCTCATCCCTCCCAATTATTTTATTATCAGCAGGCACAAAAGAAGACGTCTCCTCCATGCTAAACCTTATAGGCTTACTATCAACCTTAAAGCTGAACTTACTACTGTTCGACGCAATGGTTTCCAATTTCTTATTAACTTGCTTGACTTTATCAGACAGATGGTGAGTAAGAAGCTTAAAACGGGAAAGAAAGGATCTCACCTTATCAGTGACTTTATCACTAGCCTCGGTGAGGTTTTTCCGCTTGACAAGAGTGAGGAACTCATCAACCACATCATTAGCATCGTAAACAGCATCCTTGAGCTCTTCAATATATTTCTTTTCTTGATTGTTAAGGGCATCTTGCTTGGCCTCGGCATCCTGCAGAACAGATTTGATGGTGTCAACGGTGCTCTGGAGAGCCGCAAGTTCACGCTTACAGTCAGAAAAGGAGCACATGACTTTGAGCTGATCCAAAGTTTGGATCGCAGAAAGAAGTGTTTGAACAACGGACATTACTGTTGCCAAGTCCATTTTGAGAGGTTTAGGAGATGAAAAGCTGTTGTAACTAAAGAGGGGATACACAGGAATGGTAGATGAATAGAAGATGCTTCCTGCTTTTTGCTCTGCCTTAGTTATATACAGGATTACTTACGGACGTCGTTGTCAGTCCGTCTAAAACAATTACTTTGCTGCTCCAAGTTGTAGGAAACATGAATAATCAAATCTTAAAGGATTAATCAATGACTAGACTCAACTTTTTTTCCAAGTAGGATACCAAATTTGCTGAGAGCACGATTAGTCAATTGGGAATTAAAAAACCTCTTCCTAACTAATCAAGCACATAGTTAATTACACATTTGCAACTGATCAGTAAATTACCTGATCTAATTGCAACGTACGAAATGTTTGAATCAGTTTGTTTTAGCGATTGATCTTGACACACATCAACAAAAATACCTATAATAAATTATGGTCCACAATGGTCTACGAAAGAGGTAAACCGACACAGGCAGGTTATTTCGTAAAAGGGGAGTTAGACTGAATCTCATAGGAAGCACCTGGGGGGAACTCATATGCTGAGTTTGCTCAGTTTGGTGATCCCATGGGAAGAGTTCAATGGGTAAGATCCAAACTGAGTAAGGGGTTCAATAGAGTTCTGAGCCTGGAGGAGCACTGCAACCGACTTTTAAAAATTGTGACACGCCAAAGTGTACCCGCAAGGAAAAGGAACATGGTATACACGCCGTCCAGCAATTTCATAAGAGTCAAAAACATATTTTAAGGATACATTCAGCTTCTCATCCTTCGTAACCAATATAACAGTGAATTCCTCACTCAATTTCGTTCAGGTTATTCATGGAAATGTCAGGAGCGAACCAGATTAGACTAAACCCTCTTTTTCTTCATTGCTTGTCCCTCTACTTCTTGATGTAGGTAGTGGAACTGGCAAGTAAAGCCAACACGACCATACTATAGAGGCTTAGTAAAGGTAGTCACACCAGCTCTGAATCTCTGAACTGCACACATAGAAAATACTATAAGATGGGCAAGTACAAGTTGTGCCTTTAAAATCAGCCTCTAGTAAAATTAAACCACCGCTACTACCCATCAAGTCGAGCCTCACCAGTGTCCCATTTGCCGCACTTTTTTTCTGAATTCTAGAATGAAATCAAGAGAAGGCCACAATTTCACCACTAGTATCATCAAACGGCAAACTTCAAGTTTGTGTAGCAGCACCATGTCAACGATACCATTCTGATTGGCAGCATTGAAAGAGTAACGCTGAGATGAATGAAGATGTGTAATCCAGAAGCCATCAGTAAGCCTTATACTATGTGTCTAAGTCGTGTCTGAGTAACATAACTAATAGAAATGAACATTACGGCATCAACGACTCCTAGGTACTGATGCCTATTGGCCAAATCAAGACGGCTTGTAAAAGGGGCAACTGGCCAGGCATCAATGAAGAGGGGGAAAGATACGCGAGTAAGGAGAGATAACCTTATCCTGCACATATTTCTTGGGGTTACTCGGATCAGGAACCCATGCTATCTCACTTATGTTGGGTGTTTCTACATACGGCAAGGTAAACTCACCAATCTTCTCAATCTTTCCTCTTTTACCAGCCCTAAGCACAAGATTGTTTCGTTGAAATGAAAATATGCCATTAGAGAGGTGGATGATATCACCTGTTTGGAAAGCATCACTCTCCACCCCCTATAGTTGAAAATGCACCGCCGCAGTCTCGTCCGCCACGAGTGCCAAGCAAGTCTTGGTTTCGCCCTCCCTAGTGAATTTACCTTTGGCCAAGAGTATAAATTGTGTGTCTATGTTGTTTTGTGCAGCTGGTACAATGTCCTTTAAAAAGATCATCTTGAGATAAGGTCCCTGTTGATCAAAAGCATGGTTTGATATTCACAATAATTTGAAGTGCTTTTAAAACTACTTTCAATCTTGAAAATATAAATAAACAAGAGTCCTTAGATAGATATCACCATATCACAAGCGTAATTAGGTAATCACTATAACCGTAACATTCTTTCATTTTCACAGCACATTTCAAATTAGGGCCTCGAACATTCTTATCAGAAATGCAGAAAAGTATATAAAGTGAATTTACAAGGACAGAGAGCATTTCTAGTCATTCTTAAACAATCCATTTTCTGAAGCGATACTAATAATAGAAAACAGAAATAAGACAAAGAAAGTCGCTTTAGAAATTGGGTTCAGATTAAGAATGACGACGTATTGCTGGAAAAAGAGTTCCTCCTCACTGACCACTTAACAGGTATTCACTGAAAACTAAACCTGCAGAGATATGTTTACTTCCAATTTGGTAATAATCGTTTCTTGAAATTGCTCATTCATTCCCGTACACCTCCAAATTCAGACCACAATAAAGCTCTTGAGAGATGGTTTCATACTATTCACCAACTCACTAGATTAAATATTGAAATAATATAACAATTTGTCCATTATAAGGGTCGGTTTCGTGATAATCTTACTATAAAACCGTCTCATATAAGAATTTGTGCACGAAAGAGCGCGCAGTAAGAAAGTTTGATAAATTCACCAGCAACAGCAGATTAGGGGGATTACGGATTGCAATACATTCAAGTGCATACTAAAATTCAATCTAGAAGGAATTAAAATAAGATAGATAAAGGAATTACCAAGTATTGAATGAAGGATATGAAATGCAGAATTGATTTGATTCTTCAATTGCTGTGTTCAATTTTCTACGGTTTTACTCCCTCCGTACCAGACCAAAGGTAACGCTTACTATAAACGGACGTACCACACCAAAGGTAACATTCCTTATTTGGTCCACAACATTACCAAGTTATCCTTATACCTATTTGATATTTACACAAAATGTCATTACATACCCCATCTATCAACCCACAATTAAACCCACAATTACATACCCCACCTATTTTTTCCCTCTTTACTCTTACTTTTTCCACTTTTTGTTTAGCAATCAATTTCTGTCCAGGAATTGAAATTCAACATTTGAAGAGGGCAACTAATCGGGACGGAGGGAGCATTACGTGAAGAGGGCAACTGCGGTTTTTTCGTCAAGTAAAACTCGTACAAGTTTTATTTCCCGCAAAATTCGGACTTATATGCATATATGTGTTTTTTAATTGATTTTTATACTTGGTTGCCTATCATATACGTACTGGATAGGAGCTAAAAATTTGGGTTATTTTATGGAATTAATTCATATTAAGCCTTCTTTTTTTATATTAATCTCAACTAATGTTCTGAGATTAATCATAACTACTACACCATTTAACTTTCATTGAACCCGTCCCATAAATGACCTGATATAACCAGTTTCCTAATAGGTCATGATATGAGTCCACCCTTTTTTTTCCTTTTTTATTTTTCCTAATTCTTTTCCCATTCTTCTACTGCATATACAGTTATGGAGAATTGACAAATAAGTCTCATACGTTTGACACTACGTACATATTAGCTCCATATCTTTTCAATAGTGCAAATAAACCCCACTAGTTACACTTGATTTGCAATTAAACCCAATTGAATATATTTAGATCAATTTTTTGCCCAAAAAAAATGACGTGGCACCAAAAATATGACTAGGATTAGACTAAATAATTTTTTTAAAAAATATGTGATTGTTAACAACTTACACGACTTTTCTCCCATTTCCCATATCTCTCTCTTCCACTAGCTTAGTTTTTCACTCATTTTTTCACTTCCTGCAAAAACAAAACACATGATTTGCGGCTTGCTCCTCCATCATCACCATTTTCACTTCATTTTCTTACTTTACTCTATGTCTATTCTTAGCTTTAGCTACCATTCACAATCTTGTAATAAAAAATCTACCCAAATACCTACCAAAAGCTAAACAAATGCAAATTGGAGAAAATCCAAATACCTAACAAAAATCGAATGTCTAGCTTCAAATTATGTTGGATTATTGAAAGTAGCCAATGATTCTTTTAATTGGTGACAATCCAGGTATGTTCATTCCAAAGTGTGAATTTTAATTTTGTTGCTTATAAGACTCTTAATTGTGATTTTTATGAAATCTGCATTTTATTGAACTTTCAATTGCTTGTTCCCCAAATATCTACCATTTCCCCAGTATTATATTGCATGTCTCTTTGTAATTCAACAAGAATTTTCGTAAATAAGTTCTAATCAAAAATCTGATTTAAATTCTCATAGTTTAATTCTCGTTTTGTTATTATATTAATATTGCAGTAGAGTACTTATTGGACGAAACGAGTCTAAGTATGTCTTCGGTTCGGGTAGACTTGTATGTGAGTTAGAATCTTTCTTATTGTTCGGACGGGACTCGGGAGGTCTAAGAACAAGGATAGGTTTTTGATTCGGACTTAAGTCAAAATGCTATATTGTTACAGTGTCCAAAAGATAATGCTGTTCAATATTCATTCTGGTGTTTTAGAAATCCATTATTATAGTAAAATATGGTCAAATTCGTATTTCATTCAATTAAGAGATGTGGTTTAAGAAGATAAATTCATGTAAAGAGAGGAAACCACTCATACTGTAATGTTTTTAAATGTGACAAATGTTTTAGTAGGTGTTCGCAGAAAAATGAAAGGGGAACATGAGTGTAATAACAATACTCGTCAATAATATGTTTTACTACTCACTAAGTGACATCAAGTATTCTTAGATGGGCATGTCCTGCAGTTATGACCAATTTGCCACTTCCCCGTATACAGTTACACACCACCTCCATTTTTCTTCCACTGTATCACACCACCATTCATGCCACCTATCTTCAGTATTGCAGTTGTGATTATCGTTGTCCCTTTCTCCCTTTTCATGCACGCTGTTCTGCTCCTCTTCCTCCTCTTTGTTTTTCTTTGTTTTCCATGTGCGCCACCACCACGCCGCCACTAATATCACATCGATCCTCATCCTTCAACTGCCGCCATGGATGACCACCTACCACCAGTAGTGGGTGTGCGTTTCTGAAACCTTAACCCTAAAATTGATTGGGAGATATTTTCAATTAGGATTGATAAGTCGATTGATTTGGGGGAAATGTCAATTTGGGGGTTTTCTGAAATTATGTTGTATTTCCAACAAGGTTGAAGCAGGTTTTTGGGTCGAATTAGTAGTTTATTACCATGGGATTTGGGTTCCTCTTAGCTATGAAGATGAGATAATGGTGGCAATGACAATATTTATAGTTGTATGTCATTCAATGTTGAAACTAAAATATTAATGAAGAAATTGTTAGATGTAAGAGTGAAGTTTCACCTGCTAATGTGCTCAACATTGTTGTTATTCATTTGTGTTTGGTATACTTCAACCAATTTGACATAATTATTCACATGATTTGCTTTTAAGATGGGTGGGTTAATGCTTCAATGGTGGTGTAATGGAGAGAGGGCAGTGTGAGTGGTGGTGGATGGCTCTATACTTGTAGCGGAGAGGATATGGCTGCGGTTTAGTCAGGAACAAAGAAGCTAAGGGGTGGCTGGTGTTTTAATGGTGGTGATTTATTAAGTGCATTCGATTGAAGTGGTTTTTTTTATTTGGGGAATAATCTAGATTATAGTGATGGAAGTGGGATGGGATCTGATTTTTTGTGTTTGGCGAGATAAAGAGGATAAAGATTGAAGAGGATAAAGTTTAACTTAATTAATTAGGGTTATAGTCAAGGGAAACCGGTTGTCCAGGACTCCAGGTTTCCCTTCCACGAGTTCAGTTTAAGTAAATGATGCAATAGTTAAGATTATTCTCAGTTAAACAATAGTTGAGATTAGTATGAGAAAATGGGGTTTAGTTTGGATTATTTCCATGAAATAGCTCTAAAAAGTTTGGCTACAATACCCGAAAGTCAAATTATTAAGGGTAAATTATCAATAACTCTCTTTTAAAATACACTTTGTAAAACTCTTTATCTTTTTAGAAATTGTTTAGAAATTACACCCAAAATATTGCAAAAAATTAGAAATTGCTCCCAAACCCGTATTTTTACATTTTTAAGATAAAAATTCCCCTTATTATTTTATTTTCTTATATTACTACCCAACTCCATACAACTCTGTCCACCCTTCTACCAGCCAAGGACTCCACGACCGACCATCAAAATCCTCCACCCAAACTACACAATCGTACTCGTCACATGAGAAATAAAAAATAATGGGCATTTTTGCCATAAAAATATGGGTTTGGCCTTTGGGAGCAATTCTTAATTTTGCAATATTTTGAGTCTAATTTTTAAACTTTTTTTTAAAAAGAGGGCAGGTTTCACAAAGTGTATTTTGAAAGGGAGTTATTGATAATTTACTCAATTATTAAAGGGGGAGTAAATTACAAATGTATAAATTTCAATTAGTCTTGCTTAAGACGGATATCATCCGTCTTAAGTATAAGACGAGTCAAATTAGTATCATATTGGAGGAATTTGGTAAAGCATGACCCATATAATAAAAAATAAGTAGGCTGGGTGCAAAATGGAGTAGGGCAATGTTGAAGTGAAGAGGGTGGACAGACTGACTTGACATTAGGGATTACAAAATTATATTTGTTTACCGTTTCAGTACTATTTAAACGAAATAATTCATTTTTTTTGTACTTTCATCTTCTTTTAGCTCTAAAACCCTATCTCTCTCTTCATCTTCATCCAAAAAAATTACCTCTTCATCTTCATCCAAAAAAACCCAGAAAAACACCACATCACAAAAAAATTTAGTAAACATATCAGCTTCATCGTGGCCAATAAAAGTTCATCAAAGAAGAAAGCAATTTAATTAGCACATGGAACATTGAATGTGTTGGGAGATTACTTTAATTTTGAGTTTTATTTATAGTAATTTGATTAAGTGTTGAAGGTTATTTTAATTTTGGATTTTATTTCTTGTAATTTTATTTAAGTGTTGAAGGGTAGTTTAATTTTGGGCACGAGTTTGAATTTTTTCTCTTACTATTGCATGTCAATGTCATAGTGATTTTCGTCTATTAATATTGAATGTCAGATGAATATATTAATTAATTTGTGTAATATATGTCAATGGTAAGTTATTTGTGTAATACTCCTATATGACAATTTATGGACAAAATGTTGCATTACTATATTTTTTTCACAGAATTATAGTTGAATAATTAACATGTTGGATGAATTTGTTGATTTATTGAGTATTGTTTCCTATGTAAGAATGGTAACATTTTACAATAACAATGGTAACATATTGCACAAACAAGTTATTTTACATAAATGTCTATATGTTGATTTATTGGGTATATTATTTTCTCAGTAACAATGGTGACATTTTGCAACATCAATAATGATATATAAAATGTACCGCTAATATACTAAAATGTTATCAGGAGAAGGGAAGATTCAAAGGTAGTAGGAAAAGAGAAAGGGGGAAATACCCAAATTGTTCAAAATACATATGTCAGGTTTGGAAGAAGTTATGTATGACAGTGGCATGAACGAAAGGGAAGGAGAAGAAAGGCATGCATCAGAGTGCGGAGGAAGGCATAAATTTGTTAAAGTGATGTCAATTTGTTTGTCAGTAGGTCTCATGAGAGACCATCTCCCACTAATTTAGTGGGAGACATAATAGGAAAAAAAAATTAAGTGGGTTCCACACCTCATCATGTGAGGGGTCTCTCAATAACGTTTATTGAGATACCGTCTCTCCGAAGTTTTTGTGTTTGTCGAATTTTGTTGCCAATGTTTGAATGTATATTTTTTGTGGGAATAATATGTAGTGCTTTAATTTAGCATTTGTTTTTAAAAAGAGAGGGCAAGATGGGGATTTATAGCCTTTTAAAGCTCACTCATCTACGAAGGCCTATGATTAGGTTCACAACATAGAGCTTGGGTTATTTCAAAATTGTTAGATTGTTATTCCACAATACCAGAAACGGAAAGCAACTTTCAGGTTTATTTTTCATTGGTTTGTTCAAGTTGTGTAGTTATCTGTGCGCTAATTGAATATGATCCGGGTTTTAATTTGGATATCTTGTTTTGAGACCTTGAATTTGGGAAGAAGAATTGTGTGTTTTAATGGTGAGGGTAGATTTGGCCATTTGGGAAAGAAGATGAAGGTGGGGGGTGTTTAAAAAGTGAAGGGTGGCTTTGGGAAGAAGAAAGAGGTGGGACCCGCTCTTGTTTTTACCTGTTATTACAGGTTAATAAATGGACGATTCTGTTTAAAGAAGAATGGTGTAATACTCCCTTCGATCCAGACAGATGGTAACACTTCCCTAAAACGGATGAACCACACCAATGGTAACATACCATATTTGGCATGAAAAATGTCTAAATTACCCTTACATCCACTACCTATTTACAACTTTACTATTCATTCACCCACTCACCAACTATTTGTTTAATCCACCTAAACCCATGTGGCCCTAATCAAATTTTCCTACTTTACCCTTCACTTTTCCACCTTTTCTTAAATAATCATTTTTTCCCTATGTTACCATTTGTCTGGCTCGGAGGGAGTAGTAAGGTATATTGGTAGTTAAAATATAGGTTGGAGTATTTTGAGAAGGACTCCAATCGTATGGAGTATTCTCATTAAATAACTCTTATTATGAATGGTAATTGATAGTGTATAAATGTTGAAGGTGTGATGTTGAAGTTGAGAATAAATATTGAAAAGCATAGATGAAGAAAAAGGAAAGACAAGGATGATAACAAATCAGTAAGGAATACAAAGGGATAATGATGTTCATTGTGACATTGCATTGCGAATTGTAAATAATAAAATAATTGAAAGTGTACAGTGCAATTAATGCATGATAGAGACTCATATTAGCAAGTCGGATAAAGTTAAGTGGGTATGAGTAAATTTGGCCCGTCTTAATGTGTAAAACGGATAATGTTAGTCTGAAATAAGAATTCATGCATAAATTTTGTTTATCACGATTAGACAATCCAATTCATACAATTGAGTTATAGTTATATAACCTACATAAATCATTAGAATATGCGACTCATTCCTCAAAACAAATAAATAATATTCTCATTTACTTCTCATGATTTCTAAAAAGCAACTTCGACACTCTATTAATATATTACTATCTTCATTTGAGTTAATTTGATACATTTGAATAAGATATCTGACATATATTGAACATACATATGAAATTAGATCAAATGGGGGAGTACTTTTTTTTGTCAAATATATTTGAGAAATAATGTTTTATGATGAACAAAAAAAAGTTTATGCTCATATTAATTTTCAAGTTTTAGTACTAATTCAGTGTCAAAAAATTGTACTTTGACCCTGAACGGTATAATGGTAAGATATTTGAGGAGGGAGTGTTAAACTGATCAGACCACATCTAGTAATTCTAGTTGTTCAAACATCTGTAATATAACAACTAGTTTAAATCCCGTGCAATAAATGCACAGTATATAAAGTTTTTTTTGTTTTGAATAAATTACTTATATAATAATGCCATATCATTAATGTTTATATTTCTCGTCATTATATTTTACTTTGATAGAAAAGGGTTGAAGCTGAAAATTAATCAATGTGCGAAAATGTATTTTACAGAAAATATTTTTATACCACAAAGTTAATGATTTCAATTTATAAAAACTCTAAATTTTTTTTTTTTGCCATGAAAGTAATAATAACGATTTACAGTTTTGTTTTATACATAGTATAGTTCAAGTCATTCTCAAATAGCAGCATCAATAAAAGATTTAACAATTATAAGTTTTATATAAATTTTATTTATATTTTAATTAAAAATATTATAATTTAAATTTTAGTGAAAATAGTATAATTTAATGAAGAAATTAATTTTAATGAAAATATAATAATTTAATGAAAAAAAATTATAATTATTAACTTCCTTATTTAGTAAATGCACTTAATTGTAATTACCTTCCTTATTTAAGAAGATGCTTTTTGGAGGGAAAATTTGTGAAAATGCCTATTCATTTAGTAAATAGGAGATTATGCCAAGCACTATTCACTTGTCGATTACTAAATATTTGAAAGGAGTCAAAGGACCTTTACCTTTCCTTGATTCCATCATATCAAGCCGATCTCAATTCGTATATCTATATTAGTTTGTTGTTCTCGACTTTTTTTTTGGGGGCTAGGTAACTCAATGCCACACAATTTGGTACTCCGTACTATATTAGTCATGTGATTGAATGAGATGTTTTCTCAAGCTTATAGCATCAATTATCAAAACACAGTAGTTCTATTTTTATCTAACGAAACACAGACCTAGTCGCATTACAATAGGGGGAGGCAAGATTCGAATCTGGGACCTATTATCAAGGATACCTACGTCTTCACTAATAGACTAAGAATAAAAGTTCTAGTCTTTATTTAACAAAATGGCTAGTGGTTAAAGGGAAGTTCTAGTCTTTATTTAACAAACCGTTAATTTTTTTATTCAAATCAAATCCTACCCATTAATAGGTAATGGAGAGGAGGAGATAATGGAGAAGATCCATATGCATAAGCAATCGGTCCGAATTCTCTCCATTACCCTTCTCTCCATTACCTATCCATTACTTATCAATGGACCGGATTGCTTCTAGAGATGAAATCACTACTCAAAACACAATAAGCCCTTTGTACATCGTCATTATTAATTTCGTCTAATATCCTACAATCAACTTTTTTTATCCGAAACAGTCAACTACATACGTTGGGTCACTGGGATGGCCTTACTTGTAAATGCAAATAAATTCCATGTTTCTTACAAAATGAATGAAATAGCTATTTTCGTAATAAAAATAATACTCCCAAGGACAAAAGTAATACTCCTTCCATCTCAATTTATAGTTTACATTTAATTTATTCTCCTCTTATAAAATAAAATAAGTGTAAATTATTTAATGGGATAGAGGGAGTATAAATCAGTGTAGATACCCGTATCTATCGATATTGGAATTTACGGAAATCTCGCCAGCCACCCGATGATGATAGGACACATGTATTCTCAAGTGACGTGTTCGTGATACTGATACGTCACATGGATGTCAAGCAAGTTTACGTCGATGGTTTCTGTTAATTTAAATGGTTATTTAAATTGATATTTTGAATGTTTTGAAATAAATGGTTATTTGTTTCTTTATATTTTGGTATGAAAATTTATGAAATAAAAATTTTTTATTTCATTTATTTAAGATTTGATGATTTTTGAAATAAATGTAATTTATTTCATTCGATTGAATTTAATTCGAGTTGCGAGCTTCTATTTACGATTTACAGTTATAAATTGTTTTTAAAAGTTTAAATTTGGATTTTTGATTTTTGGATTAAAAAATCAAAGTATGTGATTTTGTGACGGTTTTTATTTATCGTTTTATTTCATTCGAAGTTTTGAGTTTTAAAGCGATGTTTTAAACCCGTTTTTAAGCGCTTTGAGGAGCGATTTTGAAGCACGATTTGGGCCAAGTTTTGGCACGAGTCTCGAGGCAAATACCAACCCATTATATTCTCCTATAACCCAGCCTTCGAACCCCCCCTTCAACCCATTGTAAAACCCTCCTTAAACCCATCAAAGAACACGCCCAAAACAACCCATGATCATCCCGTATACCTTGTTTTAGCAGCCCAAAACCCGCGTCAAACACCTCCAAACCCGACTAAATCTTAGCCTAACTTGCTCCATCCCTACACCTAGCCCATTGATCCTAGACCATAACCCAACCTAGCCAACCATTATTCGAGCCCCAACGAGCCCAGAAACAGAAGCCCAACCAAAACAGTCTACGTTCAGACCGTGTTCAGCATACACCCTGTTTTGAGCTCGGTTTGGAGCTCTTTCCTTGCCCTCCAAGTACACCCACCGATACCATGCTCTCCAAGAATTCAACATGTATTCCCTACCTTCCATAGCCATCTAGAAAATCACCCAAAAAATAGAGAAAACTGTGTAAAAGATTGAGCACAAGATAGTTACCAAATACCCGTCTCGAAATCCTTTCTATTCTCTAAACCCTCGAAACCTAGCATCCTAAGCCTATATAAGCCTACTAATGAAACCTTGCCTCAAGCACCCATTAAATCGAGGAAGATCTTCATCTTCTTCCTCGAGTACCAATGGTTGCTCTCGAAATAGCCTTCGAAACCCCATCAAAGCACCGAAAAAATTCGTGAAATTTGACATACACAATCTAGGTAGTGCCCTTGATTGATTCATGCCTTAAGGAAATGCCCTTGGTAATGTTTTGAACATTAAAATGCTCGATACTTTACCTTGCGCGATTTTCAGAAGTTTTTGACCAGCACTGTTGTGCTTCATTTTTTATCATTTTAAAAGCATTTTCAGTTTTTTTTTTTGTTAATGATCAAAACTTTTGAGTTTGAGGATTACAAAACATCTTTCGATTTGAAAAATCATTGAGTATTGAATTCGTGGTGATTGTTTGAAGTTCGCTGCGCAAATCGGGTTTTACACGTGAAACAACGCTATTTGAAGTTTGATTTCGTTTGATTGATTTAAAAACCGCCGTAGATGTACCAAGAAGTTGGCATCCAAGATATATGTAAGTTGAGGGTGCCAAAAATCACTCTTTTCTTCCCTTAATGCAATTTATTTCATTAATTATCGCTTTTATCGTTTTATCGTATTAATTATGTTATTTATGCGATAATATTGTTATTGTTGATAATTATGGAGGAGAAAGGGATTATTTATGACGGTGTATGCCGATGGATGGCCTCTTATTTGCGTGGATGAATTTTTGTTAGGTTATTAGACGATTTCTGTTATCACATGAATTGTTTTCGCATTATTATCGGTTATTATGTTAAATTTGAATTTGCATGATTAGATCTATGTTTAGAATTGCTTAGATCTGGATTTTAACATGTTAGTTTGTTTAAATACGAAATTCTTATTTAATATAACATGTTTTGTGATTTGATTAAATTTAATTACGGTTTGTAATGTTTAATTGTTAATTCATGTTTTATTGATTAAATAGTGAAATTATTTAGTTTTGTTTCACATGTATGAATGTGATATCAAGTTGTTTAATCTAATTTATGCATGTTTTTATGATTTAGTTTTAATCATGATTTCTTATTGTTTATGTTTAATTGGATTAATTATGAAATAATTTGATTCAATTTGTGTGTAATTAATTCTAATCTTAAAAAATTGGTTGAATGCTGTATTTTCATGTTTTAGAATTCATGGATTTTTTTGGTATTTTTTGAAATTAATTTGAATCGTTAGAATAACAATTGGAATTAAATTTTGAAATATGTGCAAAACCTGTACAGTGCACAGGTCTGATCAGGCCAGAGGAGGTCGCTCTGATCCGTGCATTGCACGGGTCTGTTTATTTTGTGTTTATTGCTTCTGATTTGTTGTAATTCAATTGTTTTAGTTGCAATTTCGATTCTACAAATTATCAGTTAATTTCTAAATGTGTAGTTTATTTCAAGTCCAATTCTTATGTAGTTACATTGAATTATGAATGGTTACATATAACAAATACTAGTTTAATAAAATTGGTCGTTGTTTGACTTAGTAGAGGCCGTTGTTTACAACGAATGGGGTTGAGTGTTTGAATGAGCTTCCCAACACGTACTTTCACACGAATCAATTTTCTCTAAAACGGTTTTCAAATTTTCTTAAATTTGGTGGCGACTCCAAGTGTTCAAAAAACCCCCATGGATACATCAAATTCCCACATCCACATTTTGGCAATTCCGCTAGGTATAGTGTAACTTGAAAAGTTAAATTATGGCCAATCAATTGAATTAGTATTTGTTTGCTTTTTTATCATGCATAAATCCAATTGAGACTTTAGGTTCGGGCCATCACCCCCTTGGATCGATTTCAAGGTAAAGAGATGACGTCCACTATGCCCAGTTTAAGTATCAAGGTGATCTTTACTGAATATTCGAGTACTTGTTCTACCATATGCTACGGGTTTATGGGGGACTTGGCTTATTTGATGAAGTGGGATCACTGGCATAGACCTAATTTAGAAGACCGACCGAGACTTAGTTGAGTATAGATTCATGTATTCATGCTTGTATGCGAATGATTACTTGCTATGTGATTCCCGTATCGAGTCTTTTTGTTGTTTTTTTTTTTTTAAAAATGACACTTTAAAGTAAAAAAAAAGCAACCGTTTGTCTTTTTCCAAAATTGTGTCGTGTTCAACCTTTTTTTTTCGAAAATCTCAGTCATGTTTTCAAACCCAAACTTTTGAACTTACCTCTTTTGGAAAAAGTATGTTTTAAAGTCGGAATGCTGCCGAATTAGGATTAGAATTTTTGATCAAAATAAGCCTTTTATAGCTGATGTATCCATTTTATATATGATTTACCCTCTATTTTAGCTCTATTTTACATGTCATTTGCACTAATATTAGTGTATTTGTAAGCTAATTCCGTGTTCTAGTGTGTTTGCTTGTTTTCATTGTGTTTTATAGGAAATTAAGCTTTTAATAGTTTTTTCTGTCAAAGTAGCAAGCGCACGAGTTCACGAGTCTAACAAGACTAACCATGACCGCGGAAGAGTGTTTTGGTAATTTCCAAACCCGAGTAAGAAGCATGGAGCTTGGGTTAATGAATAACTGAAGAAATTAAAGTCAAGCCCAAAAGAAAGTCCGACCAAGTCAATTTAGAGCAAGCTTAGGATGCTTTTTGGGTGATAATATCACATTTAACCGGGTGAATTAAGATGGGATTAATGGCTCACATTGGATCCCCTTAGCATTTAATCAAGAATTGAAGAGAAAAAACCGAAAAAGCTACGACCTCGGTCGGGGTGGCCAAGCCCCGATTGGGGCTTCCTTGTTCTATGGATTTTTACGTTATGCCCTTATTTTACTATAAATAGGAGTCTTAATCCATCATTGGAGGATATCATTTTACACTCTATTACACTTTCATATAGCCTTAAGCAACAATTCTCTTTAGTTTCATTAGTTTACATATTGTTAAGCATTTGGTTCATTGTTAAACAATTACATTCAAGTTAAGCATTTGGTTCTAAGTAATACAATATTTCTTTTGAAGTTCATTTGGGTTTCGTTTGTGTTCTTCCATTCAAGTTTCAAGTTCTTTATTATGTTATTGCATTTTCCATTATCGTTAAGTTATAATTTACATTTTAGTTATTAGCATTTCATATTAGTTTGTTATTTTATTTTGTTATCAAGTTATCATCAGTACTAGTTTATCATTAGCATCCCTTATTACTTTTCTCCTTTTTATCATTTCACTAGTTCACATGTTATTTCTATTTAGTTTATTCATAATTTATAATATTTCATTTAGTTATATTTACATTATAATCATGTTTACTAATTCATACAATATTAGTTTTATTTCCAATTTGAGTGAGTAGTTCCATTTGTCTAGGGAATAAGGAAGTCATGCATGATTAATATTTGCATCGTCATGATTAATCTTTGTTTAGTGGCCATATTCATTGATTAAGTTTGTTATTTCGTTATATAAGTTGAGAGGCACGGAATCGGATTACACTAAACATGTGTTAGTAGGACGACCTAGTCATAACGAGAGTTCTCTAGGATCCGGTCTATGGTTGATCATAAGGCCGAGATGTGGTTGTCTTTAAGCCTAAACAATTAACAATGTTATTTATTCCGAGTTTAACATGAACATCTATATACAATTGCATGTGTGGCCCGACTCCTCTATACTCCTTTATCTTATATATCTACATCGTTTAATTTACAAGTTATCAAACCAACCAAACAAGTTGATTTTCGGGTTTGTTTTGTTCTTATGCTTCCAAGTTCTTGTTCTTACTTCCTTAAAGTTGATAATTTCTGTTTACTCTAGTTTATTTTATTACTTCATTTCCAATTACATATCGTTATCATATTTATGTTTATTTATTTAATCGTTATTAGTTTTATCGTTATCATGTGTGAGTTGTTCCTTAATCTAGGGGCGGGGAAGTCATGTTTGATTAACATTTTATATATGTTTGATTGAGAAATTTTAATATCAATTTGTTATTTATATCACATGTGTGTTTTGTAATGTTAATCTTTGACTCTTGATTACAATCGTCGATTAATTTGTTATTCTTTTTCTAATTAGGAGCGAAAGTCGGGAATATAATTAAACAAAGCATGTTTTAATAGTCCGATTTAATTTGTGCGAGAGCTCATTAGAAATCGTTCTATGGTTGGTAATAGGCCGAGAGGAAATTACTAATAACCTAAACAACTATTGATTTTATGTTCTCCTAATCCGACATAGTTAATTGTTAATCTACATGTACGACCCAATTTTCCTTTATCTTTATCATCATTGTTAATTTGTTATACATCTTATTCTCGTTATTGTCTTTGTTTTAAATCACCAAACTCAAATCAATCGTATCGAACTAGATAAAATTCGACCCATGACAACTTGTTTAGCAACTCCCATCTCCCTGAGATCTATCCATATTTCCCTAACTACATTCATTTGTATTTAGCATAGAATAGGGTAATTGATCTTTGATTTGGGTACGCAACAACCCTATCATCAAGCGGATTCAGAAATTTTCTGTGTCTCAGAAGGCCGAGGCACTGTTACTTTTATTTTTACTCGGCTTAGTTTTGCAATTGCTAGGGATGTGAACCCAAATTGTATCTCGGCTACCTACCAATTTCTTGTAAAAAAAATTATTTTTGATCTCTCAATAAAAGTGGCCGTTTTTTATAACAATAATAAAAAAAACAATAAATATTAATAATAATAAGGGGTTGGGAGCCCAGATTGTGTCTCGGTTGCCCACCAATTTCTTGTAAAAATTGATTTAATCTCAATAAAAGTTGCGGTTTAATAATAATAATAATAATAATAATAATAATAATAATAATAATAATAATAATAATAATAATAATAATAATAATAATAATAGTGATAAAATATTAACGAACAGTAAAAATTCTATAAGTGTTGATAAATGATACTAAATCGTGGCAAAATTTTAGTAAATCGTTATGAGAAATAATATATCGTGGCAATATACACATAACAAACAAGAAAAATTAGCATACCAATTTAGAACCCATTTTTTCAATATTTTCCCATGTTTATGACTTTTCACATCAAAACAAAATGACTTTTCACATCAAAATACATGTTTCCTATTATTTTTTCTTTTCTTTTTATTAAAAAAAATGTAATCTGATCAACAAGTAGCCGGTTATCCGGTGTGTTGTAAGAAAAATGAGTGCGTAATTCAGATTATCCACATAGTATAAAAGCAGAGTTTTGTAGAATTCTCATATTGGTCCCTATATCCTAGGAGCAATTTTTTTTTGCTGAAGAAACCCCACGATCTTTGGGAGATTTATTTACTCCTTACTTGTGCATTGTGTATTCAATATGAGCATAATAAAAACCAATTATTAAGAGCCACACATTATACATTATACTATAATTATAATATAATTACAAAAACAACATATTTGTGCCTACAAAAAAATGACCATATAATAAAAAAAACTAAAATCAATAAAATAATAATAAAAAATTATTATATGCAGATTATAAATTTTTTTTACTGTGAATCAATTTGACGAGGGTAAAAATATTATGCAAAAAATCGGAAGTGTCATTTAATTAAAAAAAATAATTTAAATATGTAATTTTAATGCAAAAATAATCTACCTTTTAAAATATCTCTATTTCATCCCCAGTAATTTAGATCGGATGTTTTTGGCAAAAAAAATAGTTTATTCTCAACAGATTAAAAACAAAGAAATAAATCAAGTTTAAATAACATGTTAAGGTAATATAATCTTAAATTCTTAAATATTGAGAAAAAAAAATCATATTTTTGTAGACCGGAGATATAGCAATGAGAGTTGAGAGAATATTTGGAGGTATTATAAATAATGGAAAGTGATTTTCTACAATGAGAGGATTGTTGTTACCAAATGTTCCATGAACACCAAACCCATATCTAGAGCGTCTTCTCCTAGATAGATTAGCCAGTCTGAAACTATGACTTCTGTTTTGTTCCTATTCTGTTTTAAAATGATTTTGGCCATATATGTAGATGCTGCTGCACCGGTGATGCTGAACCAGAATGTCCCCAGAGGCTGGTGGGCCATCACGGGAGCTAACCTGTTGTTCCACACTGACACTTACCCACCGCTTAACGGCGCTACTCTCAAATATAATGTATTTCAAGCAGACGGTGCATGGTTCGCAAGGGAATCCGTTTTAGGTTTGGATATTAATGGTGATCCAGCTTACGTCCCTGACAACCGTTTCATTATCGACTGAGCTAATGTGGCAGTGGCTCCGCATCCCTTTAATGTAGTTATATTGCTACAGTTACCTTAGGAGACTATCTATGAAGTCTAGCAGATTATCTATCCAGCTTGCTACAATAATTTTAGAAACTGGCAAATGTTTATGGAGAAACTCACAATTGACATTTCAATTTCCTTTCATTTAAAAGTATATGATAGAATATACTCCGTAAGATCCAAATCACAAAAAAAATTTCAAATAAAAATGCGTAGTTTCTGAAATAAAATGTTATGTAACATTCAAAACCCAAATAAATCGATCATTTTTTGTCAGAAATTATCTTTTATTTTGATAATTGTAGAATAGAAAAAAATGTAAAGTTTAAAAAGAACATGCATTGAAGAAAAAAATTCTTACCGGAGAACAATAATATTTGACATAGAGTAAATATTTTATTAAACCGATTAATTCATCATGTTTGATCGTAAATAACAATGATGAGGATGTTTAGACAGGAATTAGATGAGAATAAAAGAGGGGCATAATTTTTGAATGAGAGATAGGCTGAGACAACAATTAAGGTGACTGTGCAATTGTGCAAATATGAGTATATGACATGATTTGGAAGGGAAAGTAGGGTTATGCAATTACAGAGTATATATATTTTAGATTTATAAATAAAAATGGAATTTATTAGGCTTATCCGTCCTGGTTTGACCCATCTTTTTTTTACAGTTGTGTTTTATTTAAAAGGCAACATAATTTTAGGTTATGTTAGTTGGACGGGTTTTGTAGTCGGAATTAGGCGTATGATATATTGGGTTATTTGCATTTTCGGCTATGCTAAATGTACATGGTTATGTTGTTATTTTTTCTTTCACAAATTTTCATTTAAGAAAAATTTAAGATGGGGCAAGTATCACACATAAGAAAAAAATAGAACGCATTGAGATTGCCAAAAAATTTATCTCATCTATGCAAGTGGGGTGTAATTTGACCCATTATATTCTTAAGACGGATATATTCGTCATCAGAAAGACATATTGTTCTTCTATTCTCCGTCAATTTATAATATGAAAAGTTCTTAAATTTGCTTCACTTGATAGGTCAAAAACATTTTATATTTACTGGATAAGTTATAATAGAAATTAACAATAACCTTTATCATAACTTTACATTGTCCATGTTTTTTAAACGATATGATATGGAATACAAATGTATTATCTCTAAGATCCGATATGCTTTCAAATATTAAAAATTTTATTTGAATTAATTGTAATTTATGAATTATGAATATACATGTGCGTTTTTTACTGATAGTTCGTAAATTGTGATATATTATTACTCCGTATTTTATTATAATTTTGTGGCATTTTATTTTCAGTTTACATGCATTTAGCGAAATCGTTTAATTTTCAGTC
This sequence comes from Silene latifolia, assembly GCF_048544455.1. Classification (NCBI taxonomy): domain Eukaryota; kingdom Viridiplantae; phylum Streptophyta; class Magnoliopsida; order Caryophyllales; family Caryophyllaceae; genus Silene; species Silene latifolia. The sequence goes on along the minus strand of NC_133532.1, from coordinate 47,658,652 downwards.
CAGTGCAATTCAATTTTATAATGGAATTAAAATTGAATTGGCCATTCATATATGTGTAATCTTGATAAATGTGTATTTTTTTTATTATATGTGAGTCCACGCTGATTACTTCCACCACCACAGGTTCATAAATAGCCATGTACTCCCTTTATTCAACTCCAAACACAACGTTTCCCTTTTACACGTTTGCCAATGCGCGATTTGTAACATAAATATCTTTAGTTTTGTATTATGAAAAAATATAAAAATTTCGTGTTCTTATTACTCTTAAAGATGAATCAAACAAGATCACACATGACTAAATTTTTTCTTATAGATCGCAAGGAATCGTAAAAATTCTCTTCCTTTATGAATAATGTTAAAACAAGAAATGTTGTATTTGGAGTTGAATGGAAGGAGTATCAGAAATAAAATATTTAGCATAGGGAGTACACGTTTTAAAACCTAAACAATTTAACTTCTGTATCTAATGGTAGCGCGTGATGCTACGACAATATGACTCGTGCATTTTTTGCACGAGTTTAAAACTAGTGCTGAGTTAAAGTATAGTATGGACTAATATAGAAAGAAGGGGTATAGTTTGGATTATTCCCATGAAATAACAAAATAAACATAAAACCTAATAATTTAGCTTGTTTAAAATTTAAATACATAATCATAACATGATTTAAATTCCCCTAAAATGTAGATATACAAATACTAGATGCGCAGTAATGTATAGAGAAGAAAAGAGAAGACAATATATGAATTCTCTTACATAAGTTCAAAAAAGATAGACGATTTGAAGATTCAAAATCTCTCTCACCCCAATCCTCATAAATCGAATTTAAAGATGAATAAATTAGTCTTTCTTGGAGGCCTAAACATCTGGAAAATAAATTACAATGATAAAGGAGTAGTGGACATATATAATCAAGTTTGTGAACTCATATCCGTCCTAATCATATGAGTACACAATTGTCTCCAATGCATTCTCAACATTGCCTATCTTTTTTGGTCCTTTTTTCACCCTTACCCTGTTCCCCCTTTCACCATTGTTCTCTTCCTTTTTTTTTCTGGAACCAACCGAATCATGCTGTCTTTTAGCTTACCTAGTTTTTCTTCTTTAGTGAAGCAACAAATAACTCCAAATAGAAAACACTTTTCATCAAATTTGATTACCATGAAGACCAATTCTGGTTGAGAATCACGAATAGGCGGATAGTTGTATGAGATTACTGCTAAATCTCTTAGAGTTACTCCAACCCAGCCTTTATTTAAATATATGAGAGTGGAGTTACGGGTATTGATCTTGGCAGAATTTCATCATCTGCATGTTAAGTAAAGATACAAGTTTAGAACTCATATATAATGGAAGTATGTTTTAAGAAAACGAGTAATACAATAGATGTTAACCATTCTTCTTAAATAAAAAAAAAAAAACAATTATATGAGAAAAAGAAAATTCGTATATGAGAAAAAGAGATAACTGAGAACTTACAAACAAAACTTAACATTTGGTCGAATTTGTAGGCCATGAACAATGAAATTGAAAATGATACATATATATGTTGTTTTATCCAAGAAGCTGATGTGCCACTCATGGCGAAAAAACTCAAACTTGATTTGTTGTTTTTTCTTTACACCTTCGCACCAAATCCAAATCCAAATCCACTTTCCCACCAAATCTAATAAACAAAGTAAGAAGGTCATATGGTTCGTGACTTCGTTCCACAGAATCCTGGAAACTGTGAACTCGGTCGAGCGGGTTGTACTCGATCGAGTGGGCGTCGAGTGCTTTTAGAGACGCTACTGTTTTGGGTGCACTCTTTCGAGTTGTGAGAAACTCGGTCGAGTAGGTCGTAATCGGCCGAGTACTTCAGGTACTCGACCGAGTACCCGGTCTGACTGTGGTTTGGATTAGAATGACTAAGGAGTATATATTTATCAGTTCAGTCATCATTAACATTTCATAATCATTTTTACAACCTAATTCGCTCCTTAACCACCCTAAGCAACTATCAAGCGAGGACCTATCATTTTGGTGTTCGGATTTCGTAGTTCGCGTGCCTACTAGTTTGTAGGTTTTAGATTTCTACCCTTTTTGCGTTAAGTTTATTGGCTATAAACCCTAATTGGGTTGGTTCTTGAGAATGATGAATTATAGTTAGTAATTCCTTGATTATTATTGTTTGGTGGAGATTACGTAGAGGAACAGTTCTAACCTTGTTGTTGTGATTTATTGCGGAATTGCGAATAAGGTAGGATTTCTCTATTCAGTCCGTTGTACGGTTGTTGTTCATTGATGTGGTAATTATTGGTTTCCTATTGTGACAGTATTGTGGTGATTTCGGTATTGGTTGTTGTTATTGGTATTGATTGTGAAGCCATTATCGGGGGTGATCTTCACCCCCACGTTCGCCCCTTATGCTTCCCATCACAAGGGGGATGTGCATATTAATGATCTGAGATCGCTCGTTGCGATGAGCGGGGCTTAGGTGGCAAGGCCGCGGTCTGCCACTGGCGGTGTGGGTAACCTGTTGCGATGGGTTACCTGACAGATTTGGCCCACGGATCAGATAATGATACTTGGAGGACGGAGTTTGCATTGTTACAGGATTGATTGGATGTTTATGGTTGTTGTTGTAGTTAAGTTTTATTGTGCAGTAGACTGACTCCTTTTCTATTGTTATAAACCTGCGGTGATTCATTGGGGGAATGGTGAGCAGATATCTAGCAGGTTATGATTGCATGAGCTCTCTCGCAGGACGAATGAGATGTCGCTGAGTCTAGCTTTGGACATAGCTTCCGTTGATTGCTAGTAGACTTTAATTTATGACAGTTGGTCACTTGGTTGTACTCACTTTTCATTTTTGATGTTTTGGTTTTGGCTTGTAATCGACTAAACTTTTATACACTTTAATTACATGTTCTTTTATGGTCTATTTGATTTACTCTACCTCGAGCAACCGAGATGGTAGCACTTCCACTTTCTAAGGTAGGCTTGGTAAGGCACTTTGGTAGATGAGAGTGTTACAAGTTCAACAAAAAATCAACGAAAAGATGACAATGAAAAACAAAGTAAAAATGACAAGAAATTCCAATAAAATCTAATGTGTGTATGATTCGTATAGGTATGATTTTTTTTTGCAGTTATAAAGAAAGATATTACATGCTCATAACTCTCTTAGCTAAGTTATGAGCACGTTTATTAAGATTCCTATGCACAAAACTAAAACATAAACAATGAAAGGACGGAAGCAAAAAAGCAATCTCCAAGTACTCCTTTAGTGAGATGGTGTTCCCTCGCAGTCCCTGCATTTTGAAAAAGTACTTGTAGACAGTCAGACGAAATCTCCAAATGAAAAAGTCCTATTATAATAGGCCCACTCCAGAACTTTCTTGATACCAAGACCTTCAGCTTGACCAGTCGATTCAGCCTTGAACTGCTTCCACCTTCAAATACAACACTCCCTTCATTGCTATAAACAACCCATCTGACAAAAGCCTCCAAACTAGCAAACCAACTAGCATCAACCTTAATATGAAAAGTAATGCACGACGATTCCTGCCCAACCAGATAGAATGGATTAATTTTTTGAATTATATCCTTAAGATCAACTCTTAAACATAACTCATTCCGACTTGCTCCTTAATGATCCACCTTTTCCTTACGAGTCGCCTCAGAAGCATAAAAATATGACTGTGAAGTCATCTTAAAGAAAACTGATGATAGGCTATCGCACACCTAACTAAGATACCCTAAACTCGACTGACAATTAATGTAGTAAGGTAGGGTCGAACACAAGGAGACGGGAATTGCGCTATGAAATGATATGAATAGAAATCTATTAAGGTCGATTCAATTGGTTGGTTGGTTGGTTTGGTTTGATAACTTGTGAATAAATTATGTAAATATAATATGATAAAGAAGTCTAGGGGATTCGGGTCACACATGCAAATACGCAAATGTTTATGCCAAAACTAGGAATTCTTAATAACAACAATTGTTTAGGTCTCGTGACAACCACCTCTCGGACTTATTGTCAACCATAGGTCGGGTCCTAGAGAACTCTCGTTATGACTAGGTCGTCCTACTAACACATGTTTAGTTTAATTCAATTCTGTGCCTCTCGACTTATAGAACGAATTAACAAACTTAATCAATAATTATGGCCACTAAACAAAGATTAATCAAAACAAGACAAACATGTGATAGAAACAACTTATTGATATTATAGCATCCTATTTTTAACAATTACAAAAACTATTTATGCATGGCTTCCCTAATCCCTAGACATAAGAAACTACTCACTCATAATGGAAATTAAACTAATGAAATATGAATTAATAAACACAATTATATTGGAAATATAACTAAATGAAATATTATAAATTATGATTAAACGAAATATTGATAACATATGAAATAAGTGAAAATGCTAAAGATGAGTAATGTGATATAGGAATGCCATGAAATAAACTATGAAATAACAATAACGAAGAACGATTTAACAAAATAAACAAGAATCTAAATTACCGTAACAAGAGAACTTGGAACTTGAACAATAAGAACACACTATGAAACCCAAATAACTTGAATAAGAACTTGTATTATAGAGAACCAAATGCTTAATGTAAACTGTTTAACAAAAGGTAATGCTTAACAAAATGTAAACTAATATGAAACTTAAGAGAATTTGTGTTGATTAGAGTGTATAAAGAGTATGAAAGAGTGTAAAAATATATTCTATAATGACAGATTAAGGCCCCTATTAATAGTAAAATAGGGAAAACGTAAATAATTATGGAGGAGGCAGCCCCGATCGGGGACAGCCCACCCCGATCGAGGTCGTAGGAATCCGGCCATATTCTCTTAATTCTTGATTAATTGCTCCAAGGGATCCAAAGTTCATGATTAATGCCCCTTAATTCACCCGGTTAATTTCATATTTGGGCATCCTAAGAGCATCTCTAAGCTTGACTTTTTCATTTGCTTGTCTTGGACTTTTGCTTGGGCCAAATTCATTTCTTCATTTGTTCATCAACCCAAGCTCCATACTTCTTACTCGGGCTTGAAAAATACCAAAATATCCTTCCGAGGTCATGCATAGTCTTTTTAGTCTCGTAACTCATGTGCTTGCTACTTTGACGGGAAGAAGCTACTTGTAGATACCCGTATCTGTCAATATTAGAATTTACAGAAATCCCGACAAAATACCCAATGATGATAGGACATATTTTTACTTACACCGCTCGTTAGCGGATTTCGTTTAGTGATGCGGGACAAGTGTTATTTGACGGTTTTATAATTTAAATGAAATTTAAATTATTTTGAAATAAATGAAGTTTATTTTATCAATTTTCATATTTTCGAGTTTATTTAAAATTTAAGCTTTTATAATTTATTTGAAAAATAAATTACTGTTCAAAGTTTTTATTTAATTTATTTGAAATGAGATATGTGACGGTTTCATTTTATCGCTTCGTTTTTAATTTGAAAAGTAATTTTGAAGCGGTTTTAAACGGTTTTTTCAAACGATTTTTAGCTCAATTTTAAGACGGTTGTAAGCTCTATTTTTGGATGGATTTTGGCACGAGTTTTGAGGCTAACTTTGGCCAAACCCTTTCCCCTCTAGGTCCCGAGTTCGAACCCCTTAAAAACCTCTTTTCCCCTTCCCTTTTTCCACCCCAAACCCCCGCAAACCCGGCCTAACACCCCCTCCCGTGTTTTTCCCGAGCCCACACCAACACCAAACACCACCCAAACTCCAACCCAACTAGCCCAACACCACCCAAACACCTGACCCATTAACCCAGCACCCAACCTAACCCATATTGATGCCCAAACCCAGCTCAAAACCCACCCAAAAACCCCAACCCGAGCCCCTGTTTTGCGCAGCAAAATAGGGAGCTCCCCGAGTCCCCAATTCGAGCCCTATCCAACCCAAATCCTTCCCTTATATTTTCCCTTACTTGTTCACCAAGTATAGAAGATATTCACCCCACCATAACAGCTCATACTGTAATACCCCGTAATTTGATAAGTAATTATAAGTATAATTTATGTAATTCGAATAATTAATTGAACGGGCATTTATATTAATAATTGCAAATAGGACGGTAATTAATAATAAAATAATGAATGAGTCGGGAAGACGTATTGGACCAAATAATAGGCATGCAATAGGGTAATAATATTACTAGCAATTCTATTCTTAAATCAAGGTCCACATAAGGTATGGCTTTAAAGCTAGGGATAAGACGGCTAGCCTAACTCTTTAATCCGTTTATCACTTTTTGTGTCTTAGTTGTGGTGCTTCTTTGTTCTTGTTTCCAGAGAAAAAAAGACGCCGGTCCCCAAACCCCCAGCGGGTCCCCCGTGATGGGTATTCCGTGGTTTTAAGTGAAAATGCGGATAATAATAATAATAATAGTAATTACGATAATACTAATAATAATTGTATTTGTATAATAATAATAATAATAATAATAATAATAATAATAATAATAATTATAATAATAATAATAATAATAATAATAATAATAATAATATAATTACATAGTTTCCTAATACCGCTCTATATAACCTACCTTATCACTATAAATAGATGGTATGACCTAATTGGAGAATTTATTGACTCATAAAATTCATAATCTCACAATAAAGAGAGAGAGAGAGAGAGAGGGAGATTTAGAAGGGAGAAAAGGAAGAACTCAGCTTAAGTTATCGTCTCAAGGTAATTCTTTAAGACCATATTATGTATATACTTTGCCATATTATAACTTGTAAACTAGACCGCTATAGATCAAGCCGTAAGTATCGTTGTGACCGCGGATGACCAAGGATCACTGTTGACCTGATTTGACCACTGTTGACTGACGAGAGAGGGCGGTTACAGGCGAGATCGAGGGGTAATTGTGTTGTGGGTTTTGTGTCATTTTGAAACCTTATTCAGGACGTGACTCACCTGAGTTTAGTAGGGATGGGCCAGGGTGGCTGAGTCGACCATGGGTAAGGTGTCGTAGTGGCTGTAGGTGGTGGCTTGTGGCGGTGGTGGCGGTAACAAGGGAAAACAGGGGATATGGCAATTGGGGTTGTGGCTATCGGGTTTGGGTGTTGCTATGGAAGTGTTGTTGGGTCAAGGTGAAGGGAGGTCCACCCCTGGAACCACCAAGAAGCAGCGGTGATGTTGGTGGTGGCCAGAGGTGGTGGGGAGCGGAGTGGGTGTACTGTCGGGCTGGTGAAGGTTGGCGGGTTGAAGAGGAGGTTGCGGCTGGGTTGTGTCGGGGTGTTAGAGGTAGAGAGAGAAAGGTGGGGCTGGTGGTGGTTAAGGGTCGCTGGTGGTGCTGGGTACGGTGGTGGTGGTGGTCGTAGGTAATAGTTTGAGCGATGAATTTGTATATATGTCGGGTTTTTGGTAATTGGTATGTTGTGGTTGTTGTTGTTGGAGTTAGTGTCCTCCACAATAGTGCGTTTACATAATAAATCTCATTAAAGGAATATCATCAGATATTTAATTATTTGATCCTCGTCAGTTGATTAACGTAAATCGATAACGATTGGCTGACTAGAGTTTGACGTTATTGTCGTGAGACGGCGGTGATCAACTGATCCCTTTCGGTCACACCTAAAGGAACAAACCCAAATTGATAACTAATTAATTGTATGAGATACAATTTATTTAGTCCCTTGATTTATAGACTAAAAGGTTAGTCGATTATTTTTAGAGAGATTTCTAGTTGCGAACTCTAGACACGGCAGTTATTATTTAATTATGCGATAATTGAATAATAAATTTTAGGAGACGGGTTTTAGTTAATTAATTGTTAATTCACTAAAATTGTACTAATTGATTAATGTGATTAATATTAGTACGTAAATAATATGTGTAGCGGTACACGTATATTTACAGAGTGATTTGGATGAAATTAATTGGAAGCATTTAAACATGAAACCATGTTTAAATAAAATTTACACGTATTTGTGCGACAAATATAAGAACCAAAATGGACCCGTAAATGGGATATTGGACCGTGTAAATGGAGTGTAGTGGATGATTATAGAAATAATCATTTCACTTTACTTGATTTTTCCATAAGTTGTCATAACTTCATTATGCATGTCATAATGATTGGACAAAAATAAAGCAAAGTCACTCCCTCACTCCACCCTCTTACATCCGTCACATTTCCTGTGTGGGCCAAACAACCAAATTGGTAAAAAAAGTAGAAGGTGTTTGCCAAATTGGTAAAAAAACTATGAATTGTGACAAATTGGTAAAAAAAAAAGTGGAATATGACAAATTGACCAAAAAACTATTCTACCTTATTTAATTTGTTATTCCTACCTAAAAATGACTAAACTACCCTTGCTCAAGTTGTGGTCGACTTTTGGGACCGAGGCACAATTTTTTTTTTTCCAATAAATTATCTAGATCTTCCATCTTATTAACATTTTTATGTTTCAATTTTTGTTTTATAAGAAATGATCTTTCATCTTACAAGTATTAAACTTCGTAAGTAGAATTAGACAGTTGGCATGGTCCTACTCGCCCTATACTTTTGAATTATTTTGAAGTATCCACCCGACCCAAGAGTGGCTACGTCTACAAATAAGTCATTAATGGTAGCTCAATTAAGATATAATATGCTTTTTAAAGTGGGTCGGTCGTCAATTCATATCGGTTTGTTTTAAGTGAAATATTATACGAAGTAACTTATAAGTCAATCTTTAGGAGTAATTTTTGTTAAAATCAGTTTCGATATGGGTTTTTACGAATCTTGTCATTGTTTTGTTCAGAGGTGTAACCGAGCCGATTTGAGCTCGAGCTCTAATGGACTCAGAATCGGCTCGGAATTTTTCGAGTTTAAAAATCCAAAGCTCGGATTAGGCTCGAGCTCAACTCGAGCCCGCCTCAAGCTCTGTTCAATCATTATTTTCTTTGCTTTCTTGAAATTTTAAATCAAATTAAAAATAAAAATATTTAAGAAAAATAAAAAATACTTATGAAAAATAGCAAATTTATATTATAAATGCTAAAATAACATTTTATTAAGAATAAAAACAGTTACAAAATGCCAAAATAAACACTAATAAAAATAAAACGAGAGCCTAGACGAGCTTCCGATTCCGAGCCCTACTAAGCTCTGAACCGGCTCAGATATGGCCCACCTCGGCTCGAATCAGTTTTGACCGATTTCGAGCCGAGCTTTGACTGAGCTGATTCCGAGGGCTCTACAAGCCGGCTCAGATCATTTACAACCCTAGTTTTGTTGAATTATTAAGATTGGAGAAGTGTCAACTTGGTTTGTTTTAAATTTCGGATCAAACTTAAGTTGTTAACGATGAGTTTCGAATTGATTTTTTTCGACTTTAATATTTCGGTAAGGGTAGTTTTGTCAAATCTTGTTCGAACAATAGAGAGTTCATTAAAATGAAAGTTTTTTTGCTAATTTGTCACCAATCAATAGTTTTTTTACCAATCTGTCACATATAACACTTTTTTTACCAATTTGGTTGCTACCCTTCACTTTTTTTTTTACCAATGTGGTAGTTTGGCCCATTTCCTCCATATACACTCCAAAATTGTTGTTCATTTGACACACTACACTTTGAACATTTGCATGTGTAGCTCTCTTTTCTCTCTAAAATAATAAAAACCCATAATTTACTAAGTTGTTAGTAAAACAAATAATTACTAAGATTGTTAGTGATATTCATATATATTATCAAGGGTAATCTTACTAATATCTAGTTAATATTAGTAAGGTTGTTGGTAAGTTCTTGAGTGCTTAAGAAATGAGGTGTTCTATTTTGGACACTTGAAGATGGAGGATCTTGCCATTTATTTTAAGCTCAAGAACAACCAAGATGGGTGATCTTGGTTGTGCCCAAATACTACCATTTCTCAATGTAAGGAAAATCGTTTTCCTCTTCTTTTATATTAATACGCTTTTATATTGCATGCATGTTACATAGATCACATAAACTCAAATTATGAGATAATTTGATAATTAATTAGAGAGTATAATTAGGATCTATGATCTTTCAAGTGGTATCAGAGCTTAGGCTTGTAATTTGCATGTTGATTTTAAGCATATTAATAAATTATGAAATAATTTATAAAAACTCAAAAATTGTGTTAGAAGAGGTTTTAGCATGAAATTTTTAGGGCATGCATACCTACTGATCTCAAAAGTTTTGTGGTAAAGTTTGGTGATTTATGAAGTTATTTTGCTATTTGTAATGATTTTTGGTAGAAAACCGAGTCAAAATACCGTATTTTAGTTATAAATTGACTAAAAATAGTTAAAGGATGATTAGGGTCATGGAATTTTTATGGTGTTTCATGCATATTTTCTACTGATTGTGTGCAAAATGTTGAAGGTTTGTTTGAAGTTTTGCATGTTTATTGATTTTATGAGATAAAAGTCGATAAAAGTGAAATAAATTAATCATAATTTTGAAACAATTGATTCTGACCTTGATAAATTTATGTAAATTTAAACATATTATTTAAAAATTAAAAGTGAAATTTAAAATTAATTTCACCTTGTTTTGATGTTTATTGGTTTTAGTGGTTAAAAACCGATAAATATCGATCTTTTTCTTCATAAATTTTATCCGAATTTTTGGGGTAATTTTTCTGACATTTTGGTATTCTTGGGAGTGTTCCAGAATACTCAAAATTTTTGTTTCAATTTTTTGGGTAATGTTTCAATTATTTTGGATTTTTACTTAAAAATTATGATTTTACCGATTAAATTAGCAAAATATCATTAAATCAAACTAATTCTTCATCATAAAATTAGTGAGGACTAATTTTAAGGTCCAAAATAGTTTGGACAATTAGTTTGGACTTAAATGAGATTTAAGAGTTGATTATTGATTTTTACAAGTTAAAAATCGATTAAATCCACAAAAACTGAGATGGATACCAACGATTGATGGATAGGGCAATTTTGGCATCATTTTACAGATTTTTAAGCATATTTATTTAAGTTAAATGAATGATTTTCATTTATTTAAAGTATTTATCTTGTTGTACCTAGTATGGCCTAGTTTATTTTAATCGTTATTACTCGAAATGAATGGGAATATCGATTTGTTTGTAATTTAAATACGATCTCGTATCGTCGGTTTGTAATTAATTAATAGTTTTATTTATTTTGTTAATTAATGTATAATATGAATAGTTATGTAATTCAATTGTAATAGTTATTCTTACCGGCGTTTTTAAAAGACGGATTTACATAGAGACGGAGTCTATTTTTGGAAGCAAGGTGTTGGTTTCCGATATGTAATATTCTAGTTTATTTTAACTAAGTGCCCATACTAGGATTAATCATATGCTTACTTGCTTTCTTGTTTTTTATTTTTCGCGCATGCCAAAATCGCCATTCACATGCATTTTATTTCCGATGTTGTCAATTCACGTAATTTACATTCACCGACTTAGTTCACTTATAGGGAATTTATGACTAAATTGACAAGATCTCTCACATAACTAAAATTGAGATTAGCCTTACCAATTAGTAACACCTATGAATCCCTTGCTCATTAGAGCCACGCTCACCCAAGCGGGGCGTTCTCTTTTTATCTTGGGTAAGTAGGGTGGTAAACGGTTATCACACGCCAAAATTGGTTGGACTCAACGGAGTATAAGACGGTCTTGTATTCCGGGGCTAGTAGATGGGTTTGTTGAAATCCGTCGACCAAGAGTTCTCATGGTAAAATTAGTCAAGCGTTGACTTACCGAATTTTGATAATTATGGGATGTTTTGCCCAAGTGATGCCTATTTTTATCTAAAGACAGATCTTGGAATCATTTATATAATTTAGTTGGAGATCATTATATAAATGTTAAAACTTGTTGAACATGTTTTCACAAGTATTTTTAAAAGACATTGAATGTTAATATTTCCATTTTTCGTTCTTTTTCATTAATGTATTTAGTATGACATCGTGCACTTCATCCTCCTTTCATCCTATATTTATTAGTATACTTATTTCATTCTTACATAGAAAGCAGTTTCTTTGAAAAAATTCGGTAGCAATGATTGGTAACATGATTTACTAATTCACCTATATAAGCTTACAACAATTATTGCGATTATTTTACAACTTAACATACATACATATTTAAAAGGGGTTTAATATAGCGAACTCTTATTATGAGTTTGAAAGGAAGTCACATTTTATCAAGAGAGTCTTGATTTCGAAAGTGACACCTCCGTCATAATGATGGCATATTAGTTTTAATTACTCAAGAAAAATTCAAAAGTTTGCGAAAAGAGTTTTCAAAAACACAAATAATACTCCAATATAATACCGTCAAATGGCTCAATTCGAGAAAAGCCAAATCGATTGTTTATGCGCTAAATAGTTTAAGCATATGATGACAATTGAACGGATAGGTAGTCCAATTTCGCAAGAAATTGTGATTTTGCCACATGTTGCACTCACTTTATAGTAATTCACTCTTACTAAGTGTATACAATATCACGAATGACGTGAAGAGAGGTCTTCATAAGATTCACTTTGCTTGTTGAAGCAAAGAGGAATGTGAAAGTGAGTGGGAGTTAAGAAGAAGCTACTCTAAATGTATGCGATAGGACAAAGTTGAAGGAGACATCTACTCAAAGGATAGGCTAGTTCCACTATCTTGGTATGAGATACCAAGTAGGGGTCATTTCTTTGTAAAGAATTTTACATGAATTGATAAAACGTAACACGTCTAGCATAGGACATTTTTGTATCGAAATGATGCTAGAGTAGAAACGATTTCGATAGGGACAAATGTACCTAAATTTGGTTTTAAAAGAATGTAATTATCTATGTTTATACATAGAAGGCATCACTCATGTGATTTAAAACGAAATGTTGTACCTACTCCTATGATAACTTGGTGGTTGGTTTAGACCACTTAAGTTAGAGGAATTTTACATTCTTCACGAAAACTAAATGTTATACTATCTTGTAGATTTAAAGTCTCTCATCCGGTGAACCCAAATGATCAAACCTCAAGTAAATTCGTTTAACGTATAAACGATTAGCACATCGTATAACCATTTGATTGAGAATCTTATGCTATGTGTGCATGTATTATGTTATCTTTTGCAGAAAAGAAACACAATAGTGAGGTGATTGACCATATACATACGGATGTGTAAGGCCGATAGTTGGTTATACATATACTTCGTTACTTTTACCGTAATGTTAAGTAGATATGAAAACCTCGTATCTATTTAATAACACATAAAAGTGATTTTTGAAACGTGAAATATTTTCAAAATGAAGTAGTAAACCAAAAGCACGACAAGATCAAAATGTTGATCGGAAATTTCAAAGTAATGACTTTGAAGGTCAAATGGGTAATATCAAGTAATGATCTTGATGATCACTAAGAATATTGTGAACCAGTTCATATAAACCTTCTCCTTGGGACACCATAGAGTATGGTGTAGTCAAGAATATAAACCAAACTTTATGAGATATGATTTGAGGTTTTTCGCAATTTTGTAAGCTATTTTCTCACTAAAAGTTTAAAACCTGACTATAATAGCCTAAATGACTCCATATGAGATATGGATAGGGAGAGTCCCTAACTTGTTATTTTTATACATTTGGGGACCATGAATGTTTAAATTCGGAACCAATTTATGTATTTTTGAGGGTTATACAAAATTAAACCACATGGTTTTTACTCCTCCAAAACGAGAACAAAGAGTTTGTGGCTCGTAATGCTGTCTTTCCAGAAAGATTTTCATTTTCTGGAAGACAGAGTGGGAGAAATTTTGAACTTACGGAAGTCCAAGACCCACAAGACGTTCTTTATTGAGGCTCAGTGGTGAGTACAATGCAAGAAGACGTTCTTTATTGTGGCTCAGTGGTTATAAGGAGATAATTTTGAGATAATATTGCGTTACTTTTCAAAAGTGACGAATCTTAAACCCTCATCAAAGGCTTTTCTATAGCATGAACTCTATGTGATGGCGTGTCACCATGCAATTCGAATTGGTCTTCTTGCACAAGATGTGATAAAGAGGGAAACATGAGATGTTCTTGTGATTTGATTTGGGGCGAATACCTTGATCTTGTCATAAAGGTTACATAAGATGTTTCAATTTTGAGTTGGTTACAGCGAGTCTGCAACAACCCAAAATGCCTTCATCAATTCGTATGATCTTAGCAATATAGCCTCTCATGAGGATGGGATTCGGCAAAAGAATAACGAAACTTTCTCCTTCGGAGAAGTTTTGTTGATCTTGTCAATGCTAAGAAGCTTATCATGCTTGGTGGATCCCTTTTGTGATCTTATATACATCAAAGAGTTGAAACCTTGGGTTAAATCATGTCATTAATCATTATGGTATTACTCGAGTTGTCGAGGTACCATGATGATACATGGTGTTTAGTGGGAGCTAAAGTGAGTTTCTTAGTCTAAAATATGTGCTTGATATATTAGTGACTAGAAATATTCTCGGGTGAATACTTGAGAGTAGCATGTCGCATCTTAAATATCCGAATCTAATGAGATAGATATCCATGGATATTAGCATTATAGTCAAGAGGCTTATGTGATAAGATTCTTGACTCATTCAAGTTGTTGAACAATTAATATGATCTCTTGTGCTTTCGCTGCAGGATCTATTAAATATGCTAAAAGCTTCTCTCGTCGGGGCTTATCATGTTGAGAATATGAGAAGTCATTACCAATCATTTCCTAGTGAGTGTCACTAGATGATTATCAAGAGCATCCTTGACTACTTGAGAAGCACTGAGGGTTTACTCTTGTAGTTTGGAGGAATCTATGAATTTCGTGTACAAGGATTACACGGAAACATTCCTATGCTTATAAGATGTTATGGGCCTCGTTAGAGAATGGTTAGCATGTAAGAGTGCTATGTGCGTAAAGAATAATATGTATAAGAAGTTATACATATATGTATAAGAAGTTATACATGTATAAAGAAGATATGTATGAGGAGTCATACATAAAAGATGTCATATGAAGGATGTGCATGTATAAGTGTTATACGTACAAATCATGAACGAAAGCTAAGTACATTACAACATCCGATGTTGTATAAGAGATAGTTGATAATCAGAATTTAATGGAACTAGAGTAGTTCCGTTAGCCGAATATCGTCTCCCGAGAGAGTGTGAAAACAGTGGGAGTGTTTAACTAGCTTAAGAACCAGAGTCTAAAAACTTGTTTAGACTTGTACTTAGAAAGGCTCTATATGATGAAAAGATTGCATGGAACAAAGGAAAATAGCAATGGAAATTATAGTGATGCAACTGTAGCTAATCTCTAACCAAAGCCGTTGGCATAAGGTAGACATGATGGTTATGTCATCTCAATGTGATTGAGTAGTATACCTTAATTGCTGAAGATCGTTATGTAAATATTAGATAGAGTATTGATATTTACATAAGTGATGATCGCATTTATTGTTTGAGTCTTTTTAAAGAACTCAATTATTCAGTTTGACTGAAAACAAGAATACCTTGATTATCTGAGTAAGTTGTGGAGACAATGTTGAACACTATTCAAGTGAACAAGTGTGGACAGCGGGCCGCCCACGGGGGCGCTTGGTTGAGAAACGGGGACAAGCGTTTGCATTTTGTAAGGAGTCGCCACCAATTTTTATGGGAAATTGGAACCGTTCGAATACCTCGTGTCATGTCAAGACACAAAGTAGTGACATGAACACTAAGCAATCGTTACCCTTAGCATTCTATGTCTAGAATGACTCTCGTGGATGCCAATGAACACGGGTGCTCACGGAGATCTGGAGTAAGGGGTGAGGGTACGTATTAGGAAGCTCTTTTGATCGAACACCTAATCCCGCCCGCCTCGATAGCGGCCTCTACTAATGATTAGGGAGTTTATTCGTACTTGATATACCGTCGGCTATATGCATGCAATGCAACATCCATAGATTAATCCTAACATGTGAGAATTAAACTAAGTCGGTTGACAATTAATTTATCATGCAATTTGGTCGAAGTTGGATTTAATGTTCATTTACATGTGAAAGCGTACAAGAAATAGGATAAATAGAATAACTATAAATTACAATAATGAAAATTACAATAATTACATTAGAAGAGGCGATTTACGTCGAAAATACCTTTAAAACGGATGATTTGAGAAAAAAGAAAACAAAAGAATAAAAGAAATAAAATTAAATAAAGTAAACGAACAGAAGTTAGTGATAATACGGATATTAGTTAATTAATATGTAGACTAATTAAACTATGTCAAGGCAGAAAGGAGTTCAGGGACAGAAATCACCCTGGAACAGGCGCAGCAGGCACTGCGCCCTTTGGAAGAGGCGCAGCAGTTGCTGCGTCTGTTCCAAGGGTGAGTTCTGGCTGTGAAGCCGGAACTGCAAACCGTTAATGCTATTTGATGATTTTATGGATTGATTAAATATAGACTCGGATGGAAGTGATTAATAGGTTATTTAACATATGAATGGGGTCATAAAAGCAATAAACATGAATGAGACGAAAACAAAACAGATTAATTATGTGAAAGGTCGATGTTAATGAACGATTAATTAAACTAACTAAACAAATTATTAAACATGATGAATGTGACGATGAACATATGAACATAGATGCAAATATATCAATGACGAATCCCAGAAACTCAATATGGACAGATTGAACTTCTAAAATCCGGGTTTGAATATTAATGGCGAAAACCCGTAAGTATTGATTATTTAGGATTTAAGTCGGGACAAAGATGAATTAAACATGTTAAAGATGATAAATAATATACAATATACATGTGAATTGATATGTTATTACGATGAACGAATTAATGAACAAAAGGAAACAAATGAAAAACACGAATACGAATTACAGAGGACGGAGGAAGAAGAAAAGAAGCAGGAACTGCGGCAGCCTCACGAAGAGGCGCAGCAGGTGCCGCGCTCCTTCGAAGAGGCGCAGCAGTTGCTGCGTCTTTTCTCGACGTCTGTCTACTGGAAATTAGCAAAAAAGGTTTTAAAGACGGTTTTAGAAATCGGTTTTAAAGATGCTTTCGACGTGAATCTTACAATGATGATTACAATATATAATAAATAACAATAAATAAAAGAGGATTATTACACCCTCAGACTTACATGTTGACGGAACGAGAAGGACTAAGATATCGATTAGTGATGCTCGACGCGAATGCAAAGAAAGTGCCCTCGAAAGAGGAAAACGATTTAACAAGTTGATTAATTAGATTGATTGAGTGTAGTGGTCAAATTGGTCGGTCATGCAACGGAGAGGCTGGTACCCGGAAAGATCCGAGCTTACGTGGTCGGAAGTCCAAGCACGTAGGCGCCAATTAGTAAGAACAAAGTCTAGAATGCAAAGGGAGAAGAGAAGGGCGGACACTCGCGTGAGAAATATGAGGAACGAAAGCTCCTATTTATACTAATCACACGGAGGAATAGGGTTTCGGAGACTCTTTGGAAGTGAATCTCGGAAAGATATGAAAAAGATACGTAAATCATGCAAAGAAGGGCCTGGGAAGAGGCGCAGCAGCCACTGCGTCTCTTGGAAGAGGCGCAAAGACTGGCCGTTGCGTCTATTCCCAGGAGGTTTCCTCCTGTTTAAGAAAGATTTCCGTGTTTAAGTTATGGTAGGACGGAATTGATTCGATTATCTTTTGAATATTACGGGATATTATTTGCCAAAAGATAAAATTTGAGAAATATGGAATAGAAATATCCGGAACATTCCGAACATTCTCGACTCGGGCTTTTAAACTATCGAAAATGGAGACGGTTTTTGACCCGGACTCCGAATGTACTCTAATTACTGTCAAAACGACCGTATCGGTACGTAGATGACAACTAAGAGGTAGACATTAATGTTTGAGCAATCACTTGACGATAATCTTACGAATTGTCACTAATCGTTCCGCGAATCAAACATGCGGCCCAATCATCACCGGGTGGTTTGCGAGGGGTGCAGAAGCGAGGTGTCTACAGAGCCCCCACTTTGACTGAGGCTTGGACAAGGCGAAAGTCAAAGTATAGCCATCAGGTCAATCGAAGATTACAACCTGACGACTATGGCGACGCGAGGCGGCTCAAGGGGTCTGAACCAAGGACCTGTCGTCGGGAACATTTTAGAGTCTGTCGACTATCGGGGAGGGCCGTTTAAAGTCCATTAGACTACGTAAGGAAGCTCGCCAGCCATAAGAAGAGACCATACCTGAGATACCCCTGGGTGAAGCGGGACTGAAGACGCTTCGGCAAAATTCTTTGGTCTGAAGATAACTTGGTGTCTGAAGGCATTAGGAGGTCACAGGGAACTTTGAAGAAACTTCTTAACACTTCTGAAGGCTAAACTCTGAAGGCTACCTCTCACTGGAGGAAGGATGAAGGATAATTCACTCTAAAGGGAAGGCTGAAGGATACTTCTCTCTAAAGGATTGAAAGGGAACCTAACTGGGGGGAATCTGCCTGTCTCTGTCCTCAAGCAAACTCTCACTGGGGAATGAAATGATGATTTTGGGGAATCTGCCTGTCTCTGTCCTCAAGCAAACTCTCACTGGGTGATAAAACGATGACTTTGGGGAATCTGCCTGTCTCTGTCCTCAAGCAAACTCTCGTTGGGTGAGCAATACTGCAAAATATACATTGCTTATTTGGAGAGAAATGACGATTAGGAACATCTTGATCGTCATGGAAGAACCCTTGGTGAGCAATACTGCAAAATACTGCTGCGCTGGACATAATAATTTGAGCAATACTGCAAAATACTGCTGCGAGGGATAAAATGGGTTTGGACGATACTGCAAAATATTGTCGCGCTTAGATAAAAATGTGGGCCGGAACGAAGAAATCGTCGAAACGGACCAAAATGATACAAATGTCATCGAGGAAGAGGCGCACCAAAGATGGGCCCACAAATAACGAACTCATAACGAATTTTCGAAAATTCGTAAGGAGGGAACAAAAGGAAGAGGCGCAGCAAGAGCTGCGTCTCTTGGAAGAGGCGCAGCGCCTGCTGCGTCCTTTCCCCAATTCGGCAATTCTTGCGTAAAAACGCGAAATCAGAAGGGTTTTAATTCATTATTTCGAAACACAAAACCTTCAATTTCTCTCTCAAATCTTCACCATTTCCGTCAAGGTTAGATTCAAAAGTTTGCTTGAAATATGACTAATCGAGGTATGTGTTTTAATCTTGCATTAATCATCCGTATTTGTTGAATTTTGAGCTGCAATAATTAGGGTTTTCGACCCATTTATTCGAAAATTTGGGGCTTTTCCCCCAAATGGATTTGTCTTGCCAAATTGATGCTAGAAATGGATAGTAGGCAATGTTAGGAACATAACCATGTATTCACCTTGAATTTTCATCGAGTTTCGAGCCCTTGAGCGAATTTTGAGACGGTTTCACAGCTAGATCGATGATTGCTTCGAAAACGGCCTTAGAATTCGCCCATTTGTGATGAAATTTGATATTTGGGACCCTTGGGTGATGGGTAAACTTCCTGTCATCCCGGAATTTTGGTTGGTGACAACTTTTGCAGGGCACCTTTTAGGGCATAACCGCCATTATAGCGAAATGCTGCCGAATTTTCGACTCGAACCCGGAACCAGGCTTTGATTTTGACTTGACTTGACCCAATTTGTCACATGAGTGATTGAATTGGTGAGAACATGGCCAAGGATGGCCAGAAAGGATAGTTTCCAGGGCTCCGGAGGCTCGAAAACTTCTTAATCAAAGGCTCGCCGTCACGTGACGCGGCCTGAACTTGTCTTAATGTTGTAGGTGATGACGCTTCCACTTCCGGGAGGACTCCCATGGAGGTAGACGCCAGTGCGGTTGAGGAGGCTTTGGAGCAGGCTTTCACCGACGCGGTGATGGCTGCTGCAGACGAGGTTCCTGAGGAGGAAGCTGAGGAGGAGATTCCGCGACGGGCCCACCTCGGACGAGGGGGTCGTCAGCTGAGAGGAGCTCCCGCGTGGGCTGAGACTTGGGAGAGTAGGCACCTTGTGTGGGCTGCAGAGGGTCACTTGTCCTACAGGACGGTGAAGAGCTTGGTAAATAGGAATTCCCTAACTCATTACTTATCCTCTTTCTGTTTTTTGTTCAAATTTCCTTCAAATTTACTTCAAAATTAAAGATAGCTTTATTTCGAATTATAATAGGAGGCCGGGAATATCCGGTCATTCTCGGGGTACACGACGGCGATGGAGCACTACGAGCGGCTGTCGGAGGAGGAGAGGGCCATGATCGAGCGTGGAGCGTTCGGTCCTCCGGTTCGTGTCCGGAGGGATATCGTGAAGAGGAAGTTGCGGGCCAACCTTAGCCTGGTCCGCGCTTTCTTGGATCGATTTTGGGATACGACTTCCACGTTTCACCTGCCTTTTGGTGAGGTGGGAGTCACTTTGGAGGATTACGGCATGATTTCTGGTCTGCCGTGCGGGACTGAGGAGATGGTGTGGCCGGAGGCTGGCATGAGAGCGGATTCGGCCGAGGCGAGGAGGTTGATCGGCTGGAACCTGTCGCCGAAGGCTGTTGCGGTGCCGGGTTTGGTACCCAGGACCTATGTTCGAGATTACTTCGCGGGGAAGACCCCAGATCGGTGGTGATCGATGGGAGGGAGACGGTTCCTCCTCCTTGTACACGGTGAGCGGAGGGCTCGTCTCGTGGCTTTGGTGGTTCTTGTCTTCGATTTACCTCGGAGACAAAGGTGAGAGGCTGTCGACGAAGCTTCTTCCCTTTCTTGCTGACCTGAGCTCCCTAGGGCGTTGGGACTGGGTCACTGCTGGTTTTGCGGTCCTTATCCGCTTCATGAGGGCCATGGTTCGTCCGGAGTTTGATGGAGAAGGGGACTTCTCCTGGTGCTGTCGGACCTGGGCTTTTGTTGGAGGTATGAACCTTCCTTTTGATCAAAATAAATTCCTCTCTTTTATCAAAGATCGAAAGATCGTCATTGACTATTCCGTTTTACAGGCGTGGGTGTACTCTTACTTCCCGGGCCTCGCGCTCAAGAGGACGGAGCCGTTGGAGAGGGCCTATCCCGCGGTGAGGGATTGGGTCATGTGCCGGACGAAGAGTAAGCGTTCTTCTCACAATGTCTACCGGCGGGACGTGAACGCTCTTCAGCTGAGCAGCGTGAGTATCCTACTTGTATGCATTTATACTTCTTTCCTTTCATCTGATCACAGGAATGATCTCTGTCTTTATCTTGTTGCAGTGGGTGCCCAGACCTTGGGCGGAGTACGCTGAGGCGCCTCCTTTTGTTGCTGAGGTCCTTCGACCTAGGAGTTCGAGTCTTTGTTGTTGTGGACGTCGATGGGTCCCGTGTGGTACTTAGGCGAGCGTTTGGCTCGTCAGTGCTCTCGGGGTGCATTGACGGTTCCCGTTGATCCTCCTAGGACGATGTTCAGGGAGCCTTCCGAGGCTGAGAGGGAGGCGGACTTGGCCGGTGCCAGTGGGGACGACCTTCTTCTACCTGGTGAGGACTACTCGGCGTTCCTCTACGGGAGGTTGGCGTCGGCGCAGAGTGGTGAGTATCCTTTGCTTTCTTTGATTGACTTTGGGAATTTCGATGAAAGATCACCGATTAATGAGAGTCGTTCGTCTTTGCAGGAGGTTGAGGCGGCGGGCATCGAGCCCCCAGTGTATCCCGAGACTCTCGAGTACACCGACGCGACCGGGAGGACGACGATCTCCGAGTTGCGTGATTTTGACGTGGCTGTGACGGATGCTGGCCTCGACGACTGGCAGCATCTGATTCGGAGGGTGAGCCTCCAGCTTATATTCCTTTCGTGTAAGAACACATTCGATTAAACTTGTTTAATTTGCTGAGGATTTTTTCTTGAAAATGCAGGTCGCGCCATCTCGGTTCGTGGCATTATGGAGGGTGGCCAACCGGCTACGGGCTACCGCTATCGAGGCACTCGTCGGTGGTCGAGGTCGTCAGGTATGAACCTTATTTGATTTCTTTTGATTGATTTTTTTTGTTTTATTCTTTTTTATTTTGTTTGAATCGATTGACATGAGCCAATTTGCTGCTGTTCTCAGGCCGATCGTGAGCTGGAGCGAGAGTTAGCCCAGTCCCGGGAGGAGACGGCTCGTTTGTCGAGGGAGCTCGAGTTTCGGGATGCCGAGATTGCCGCTCTTATGGCGAGGGTTGCCGAGCTGGAGGGTGCCTAGCAGTAGTCTGCGTGGTCTTTGTAGTCTTGATTTTGAACATTTTGGACCTGTTTTGGGGCGAAGCCCCCAGTTTATTTAGACTTGGATTTGTTTGGGGCGAAGCCCCCACCGCACATCTGGATTTGTTTGGGGCGAAGCCCCGCTTGCTTGTATATTTGCTTTTTGTTGTATATACGACGGCCTGAGTGCCTTTTGATGCTGGGTTGTGTTGTTTGTACCTGCAGGTTAGCTTTTGGACAAGTTTGGTAGACAGTGGTTTGCACCGTCATGCTACCGAAGTTCACATAGAAAAAAACACATTCATTTACATTTTTATATACACATAAGGCCTTTAACTAGTGCAAAAAAAAGAAAAATGAGACTCGAAAAGAACGCGAAAATGCAAAAATTTTGTCGGAAATGACCGGACGGTAGGGAGGGTTACCCCCGCAAAAAAAGAAAAAAAGAAATATATAAGTTAGAAAATGAATAAAGTAGAAATGAACTGACTAAATAAAAGTGAAAATGAAAAAGAAAGAATTAAAAAAAGGAATTAGAATGAGAACTAAACATAAAAAATGGCCGAAAATGTTGACGTCGCCTCGAAATGCGCGTTCCTAGATCAAGGAAACCTGAAGCATGGTAAATTTCGCGGATTTACCAAAATAAAATCCCGTAGGAATAGGAAATTATTTGTTATAGAATTAGGAAAGATCCAAACACGGAAATCACAGAAGTGATGCTAGGGAAGAGGCGCAGCAAGAGCTGCGTCCCTTTGAAGAGGCGCAAGAGCAGTGCGCGCGCTCCTGTTCCCGTGCCAGTCGGTTCGATGCAGATTTTTGGAAACAGCAATTAGTATAAATAGAATCGTCGATGAAGCTTTAAATCATATAATTCTTCCGTCTTTTCTTCGTCGATTCACATAAAAAAAAACTCCCCATAAATTTTCAAGAGAAAATTATCATCATGAATACCCTAGAAATTCGCTTGAAGGAATGGACTAACGAGTTTTCGAATATTGAGAAACATGACATGGGTGCTTACAACCTTGGATCTTTGTTGAGTTTGAAACTCATTAAGGTAGTAAAGCCGTTCTTGGATGCTTGTCTTGATTATTGGGATCCAAATTACCATGTTTTCGCGTTCCCAGGAGGTGATATTTGTCCTTTTCCGGAGGAAATTGCTGCTATTGGCGGGTGGGACCCCGAACATCTACCTGCCATCCCTTCTACTGCTCAGGGGTATAAGAGCAAGTTTAGAGATTTGCTTGGACTGACCAGACTCGAGGTAGATCGTCTTGTTACTTCGAAAGGCGTGCGGATGTTGGATTTCATAGATCGATTCATCAACAGGGCCGACCCTACTGTCTCTTATGTTGCTAGAAGGAGAGCATTCGGTTTCTGTTTGCTTCACGTTTATGTCTTTCAGGGACATGTTGATGAAGATTTGCGAGGTGATCCCCGTCTATTGGGTCTCGTTGAGCAAATGGAGCTGTGCAGGAGCCCAGCTTGCTTGTGTTTGGGGGAGATTATCTTGGGCTTGGATAACAGGAAATCCAATCGCGATCTTCCATTCTTGGGGAGTCCCGTTTTTTTACAGGTAAAAGACAGCCTTTTTCTTTTCTTTTTCTTTTTTTTTTTTTTTTTTTTTTTTTTTTTTTTTTTTTTTTTTTTTTTTTTTTTTTTTTTTTTTTTTTTTTTTTTTTTTTTTTTTTTTTTTTCTCGGGTGTTTAATACCTGTTTTGGTAGGTTTGGCTTATGGAACGTCTCCGATTGCTCGAGCCCCCAGTTCATGCACTTTCCTATCATGCCCGTATGATTTCGATGAGGACACGGCTGTACATGGTGGACTTCACCCGGGTCTGTGACTATTGGAAGAACAAGCTGAAGAATGACGATGGCCCCTTGATCAGGTGGATTGTACCGTGGTGGCATCTCAAGTCTCCACCGGAGTGTCTTCTTTGGATCCTACTAGGTCCGTGCGCATTCCCGGATTGGAGTTTATGGTATGCATCTTTCCCGAGAGGTTGATGAGGCAAGTCGGGTTGAAGCAGATGATTCCTAGGCTTGACACCGTCCCCAGATCGCCATGACATTGACTACCGAGAGCCGAAGAGAGTGGGCTATGAAGTGGGCCCAAAGGAATATGTGGTTCCTGAGTTTCTCCTCCAATGCCTTGTGGGTGTCGGATTCTTATCTGAGATGGAGGAAGGCCGCAACTTCGGAAGAGCGTGAAAGACTGAGGAAGCGTGAGCCCGTTGACTACAAGGTGCGTGAAGGAGAGAAAGAGAAGGAGAAGCATCTGACTGAAGGAGAAGAAGAAGCCGGCTTTCAAGTCATTCATCCTTCGAAGAAATCGAAGACTACTCCTGTCGCAGAGGTGGTGGTTGGCAAGAACGGAAGAGTCAGGCCTCGAGAAAGACCGTTGGTGATTAGGTCTGAAGTGGTGCAGGAGCGCCCGGCTCGAGGTCGTGACCAGAAATATGACAAGAACGACAAGGGCAAGGGAAAGATGGAAGAATAGCCCAAGTCTTATTTATTATTTGATTATTATTATTATTGTTGTAATAAAAGGAGGGATTTTGAGAATCCTAGCCTAATCTATTTTTATTATTTGTCGTATTATTATTATTAGAAATTGAATGAAATAAAGAGTTAAATGGTTATGAAACCGTTGTTATTTTCTTTTAATTATTCTTGTCGAATTTCAAATGCAATGCAGATGTCCTTCTATTTACATTTTAAATAAAATGGTGGGTTGAATCCCGTGAAGGATTGCCTACGTATTCACTTAAAAAAGCGAAATCAAACCCTTGCGCGTAGTTCGAGTAAATGTAAAAGAATAATTGTTCGAAGCAAGAGCTTGTAATGAACATAGAAAACAAGCATGAGCTTTTGCTTACTCGGGAGGTGCGAATTTAGTTTGTTTGATGATATGAGGATGACAAGTTTGCCAAGATGCAAGAGCACAGTGACATTCAGATGGGCCAGGGGCCGTTTATTTAGTGCCACAAGAGCGACACGTAGGTTTACGCGAGGCGCGTTTTTGTCCTATCCTAGGCATAGTACCGTTTCAGTTGGTCGAGATTTGTGGGGTTTGAAAATTCATTCCCATCTAGGTCTGTGATTCTAACCGCACCCCCTGGGAGTATTGATTTGACTAGATATGGTCCGGCCCAGTTAGGTTTGAATTTTCCCCTTGGGTCGACAGGTAAAAGAGCTCTGACCGATTTGAGAACTAAATCTCCTTCTTTGATGTTTCTTGGCCTAACCCTTTTGTTGAAAGCTCGTTTGATACGTGCTTGATATGTTTGGACATTATGTAAGGCACGAAGCCTACGTTCATCCAGGAGGATGAGTTCTTCATACCTATCCCTCTTCCAATCGGCTTCAGGGATTTGACTTTCGAGTAGAATACGTAAGGATGGTATTTCTAGCTCGACTGGTTGTACGGCTTCCATGCCGTAGGTCAAATAGAAAGGAGTGGCCCCAGTGGGTGTCCTGACGGATGTTCGATACCCCCACAAAGCGAAGGGTATTTTGCTTGGCCAATCTCTGTAATTGTCAGTCATTTTCTTGAGGATTGTGACGACATTCTTGTTAGCCGCTTCTACCGCGCCGTTAGTCTGTGGTCTATAGGGCGATGAGTGGTGATGCTTGATCTTGTATTTGGCTAGCAATTGTTCGGTTTCGGCTTGGAAGTGGGACCCGTTATCACTGATGATCTCATGTGGGCAACCATATCGGCAGATGATGTTATTTTGTATGAACTTGGCTACATTTTTGGCTGTGAGAGCGGTGTAGGAAGCCGCTTCTACCCATTTGGTGAAGTAGTCAATTGCTACCAGGATGAAACAGTGACCTCCTGTTCCTGCTGGGGTTATTTTCCCAATTATGTCGATTCCCCACGCGGAGAATGGCCAAGGAGATGTCATTGTATAGAGCAACGAAGGAGGGACGTGTTGTACATTCCCGAAGATTTGTGATTGTGGCAATGCCTCACATATTTGATGCAATCGGATTCCATTGTGGTCCAATAGTACCCTAGACGTGTGATTTTCTTTGCCATCATAGGTCCACTCATATGAGGACCGCACTCTCCATCGTGGACTTCTTCCATCACTTTTCGTGCCTGTGAATGATCAAGGCAACGTAGGACTACACCAAGAGGTGTTCTTTTGTATAATTCTCCTTGCATGAGGACGTATTGTGAAGCTAGTAGGCGTATAGCTCGTTGTCCCCTCTTATCCATATCCGGCGGATAGGTACCATTGAGCTTGAAGTTCAGGATTGCTTGGAACCAGGGTTCCGGTGCGATTTCTTCTTCATTGGTAATTTGATGGACATAAGCCGGCTCTGACCGTCGTTCGATACACAAAGGCATTTCCATCATGTAATCTGGCATGTTTATCAAAGATGCAAGTTTCGCAAGAGCGTCTGCAAATTGATTTTCCTCCCGAGGTAAGTGCAAGTAGGTTACGTGATCAAAGAATTGAGCGACTTGGTCAATCCTAGCTTGATAGGGTGCTAGGCTTTCGCTTCGGATTTTCCAGGATCCTGTAACTTGGTTGATGATTAGTGACGAATCTCCATGCACTCGGAGGTTTTTAATGCCTAAGCTTACTGCCGCTTGTAGTCCAATTAAACAAGCCTCATACTCTGCGGCGTTGTTTGTCACCTCGAAGTCGAGTTTGACAGCGATCGGTGTATGCTCACCTTCAGGAGAAATGAGCAACACTCCTATCCCAAATCCTCTTAGGTTTGATGCTCCATCAAAGTATAGGTCCCAGGAGTCTACATCTGTTTGAAGTATACCCTCGTCGGGAAATGACCAAGTATCTATGGCTTGTGCGTCGTTGATGGGATTTTCTGCGAAGAATTCGGCAACGGCGCGACCCTTTATTACTTTTAGTGGCACATATTTGAGGTCAAATTCTGAGAGCATCATGGTCCATCTTGCTAGGCGTCCATTGAGGACAGGTTTCTCGAAGAGGTATTTGACTGGATCCATCTTGGAGAATATTTTGACGGAGTAGCTAAGCATGTAGTGGCGTAGCTTCTTTGTTGCCCACACAAGAGCGAGGCATGTCTTTTCGAGTTGCGAGTATTTGCACTCGTATTCCAAGAACTTCTTACTTAGATAGTAAATAGCTCTTTCTTTACTTCCTACGGTTTGAGCCAGCATAGCACCCATGGCGGTTTCAGTTACCGTGAGATACAAACCAAGAGGTTGATCTTGTTGTGGTGGCATGAGCACTGGTGGTTTAGCTAAAATCTCCTTGATTCGGTCAAACGCCTTTTGACAATCATCATCCCACATGGTGTGGTCTGTTTTCTTGAGTTTCTTGAAGATAGGCTCGCAAATCATCGTAAGTTTTGATATGAATCGGCTTATGTATTGACCTTTCCCAGAATCCTCCGACTTCCTTTTTCGTTTGAGGTTGTGGCATTTCAATCGAGCTTTGATTTTCGAGGGATCTATTTCTATACCTCGTTGGCTAACGACGTATCCTAGAGTTTGCCGATGTTACCCCGAATGTGCATTTCGAGGATTGAGTCTCATGTTGTATTTCCGTAGCCTTGCGAAGAACTTGCGAAGGTTCGCAATATGTCCCTCTCTCTCCTTGGATTTGACGATCATGTCATCTACATATACCTCAACTTCTTTGTGCATCATGTCATGTAAGAGTGTAGTTGCGGTGCGTTGGTATGTAGCTCCGGCGTTGATCAATCCGAACGACATTATCAGATAGCAATAGGTTCCCCATTGGGTGACGAACGCGGTCTTGTGCATGTCTTCCATGGCCATTTTGATTTGGTTATAACCCGCATATCCGTCCATGAAGGATAGTAATGCGTGGTCTCGCAGATTGTCCACTAATATGTCGATGTGGGGTAGAGGAAAGTCGTCTTTCGGACTTGCTTTGTTCAAATCTCTAAAGTCAACACAAACTCGGATTCTCCCATCCTTTTTGGGTACGGGTACTATGTTAGCCACCCAGTCAGAATACTCGGAAACTTTGATGAACCCGGCTTTGAATTGCTTATCAACTTCTTCCTTGATCTTTAGGGCCCATTCTGTTCTCATCCGTCGAAGCTTCATTTTACTGTGCTTGAAACCTGGCTTAATCGGAATTCTATGTTCGGCAATGTCCCTATCGATCCCTGGCATGTCTTTGTAGGACCAAGTTAAAACGTCTTTGAATTCATTTAGGAGGTCTATGAAGTCGGCCCGTTCGGTAGAGCTCAAGGTAGTCCCTATCCTAAGTTCTTGGGGTTCTAGTTCGGTTCCTACATTGATGGGTTCGGTGTCCTCACCATCGGTCCCCCTTCCCTTTCCCGTAGTATTTCTTTGGCTACGTAGGGAGGTATTTCGGTCAAGTCCGGGTTTTGGTCATCCTCAGTATCATCATAAAATGAATTGCACTCAAGATAACGCAAAGAGTAAGCTTAACCGATTTATTCATATTAAGATTTGAGTAAAGTTGAAACAAAGAAGCCAATCGATCCATGGTCGGTGGCGGAAAGGAACATAGTTGGGGCATTTCCCGAACTATCGTGACTACTTGAAAGTAAGCTAGGAGAAACGAAAAGAGTGGGGGTGACGACAGGAGTAGACTCTCTAATGACTTGTCTAGACTCTGACTCTGACTCCGACTCCGACTCTGATTCGAACTCGTCGTCTCCTGGCTCTTCCTTGAACATCTCTCCTTCTCCAGTGGTGAGCTTGAAGAGTCTTCCTTGATTGTTGGTCCATTTGATTGATTTTCTCCATCCTTTCGCCGCTTTGTGTCGATTTCGTGATTAAAGCGGTGGGGTTGAAGCGATCGTCAAGTATCGTAGTAATGATCTCATCTGCGCGGCCCTAACAAATCGGTCCTCCCCAAATAGGAGGCTAACAGCTTGTTCGTCTAAGCAAGGTGCTTGACGGGTTTTGACGGTAGGAACCGTTTCTCGAGGGATAAAGTAGCAATCGTGAAAGATCTCGATTCCGGCTAACTTCCTCTCAAGGTAATGCCAAGGTTCGGGAAATCCGTGATAGAGTTCCGAACTTCCTTCTTGAACGAAGTATCCATTTAAGGTGGGGAGATATGGCTTCATTTGGACTCCTACATACTTGCGATTTTGGACTTGAGCAAGCATTTCGAGAACTTCTTCTCACTGTGGGTTTGTACCCCAGTCCAAGTGGTATTCTTGATGAGTTGCCTTTCTTGTATGGCGCGAAGGTGTTCTTCCGAATTGGGTTCAAAGGCATTCCAGGGAAGTATCCCCGATTTTGAGTATGTGATTGACCACTAGGTTAGAGTAGGGATTATAGTACAAGGGTGCCAACTCGCTTTCTATGACACTTACACTTTGGAAGCCCCCAAGTTCGTATATGGGATCCGCAAGGACTTGATTGCTTGATTGTTTTTCGATTATTGCCTTGATAGGCGATTTAAGTGATTGTCACAACTTTGCCGTTGAGTGGGATCTTGATCTTTTGGTGAAGGGTGGATGTTACCGCTTTGGAAGCATGAATCCAAGGCCTTCCCAGAAGTATGTTGAATGAAGCTTCGATGTCCACTATTTGGAAGTTGACCTTTCGCTCGATCGGTCCCGTAGCTATGGTTAGGCTAGCAAGTCCAACCACTTTTCGTCGCGTACCGTCATATGCGCGTACGCCTTGACTTGTAGGGGTCCAATCCGACTCTTTCATGCCCAGTTTATATGCCGTTTTGAGGGGTATGACGTTGACCGCGGAGCCATCATCTACCAAGGTCATTGGCACATTTTTCTTTAGATGATGATGTGATGTATAGAGCAAGGTTGTGACTAGCGCCAAAAGGTGGCAAATCTTCGTCTGAGAAAGTAATAGGATTACTTAACTTCGGTGATTCTTGGAAGACCAAGTTGACTACATCTTCGGGAGTAGAGTTATGTGCCACATTCAATTTGGCCAAAGCTTGCAGTAAAGCTTGGCGGTGTGGAAATGAGCTTGCCACTAGTTGCCAGACCGAAAGATCAGCCTTGGTTCTTTGTAATTGCTTGAGCAAATGGTCAGTGGGATCGTCCTCGTTGTCATTTGGTGTGATGACATTGGTTGGACTGCTTTGAGTAGTACTCTGGTATGGACGGCCCGAGCGAGTTAGGTGATCCACATCTTGGTCTTCGCCATTTTGGACTATCTCTTTGACTAAAGAGTTTTCGATGAGATATTCGTCTTCATCGTCATCGGCCCAAACCCCATTAATTGCAGCTAGTTCCTTCATCCTCATGATGTCACTTTCTAGTTGTATGATTTGGTCGACTAGCTTATCGACCACGGCGACTACTTCTTGCATAGTGGCATTTTGAGAGAAGGTCAATGGTATGCGTTCTTTAGGCGTTGCCTTGGGATCGCGTAAGATTATTACCATGTTTTCTAGTTCCCACACTTGTCTATCTACACTCCTTGCCCATGCGATGAAGTCGGAAGTGGTAGGGGAGATGGTAGAGTAGAGTCTTTCCTTCTCAATTGCGTGAATTTCATTTTCGGTGGGAGAAATGAGATGTGAGCAATCTAAGGTAGATTCGTCACTTGTAATCACTAGAACTCCAAGAGGATTCTGAGTGTTGTTGGGCTTACCTCCTGGTGGAATTGGAAGCCGACCATCTTCGATCATATCCTGAAGCACGTGTTTCAATTTGTAGCATTTTTCTGTGTCGTGCCCCTTGCCCCTATGGTATTCACAGTAAGAGTTTTCATCCCAAAACTTGGACTTCCTTTCGGGTTCGGGAGTAGGTCCAATGGGTTGGAGTTTGCCTTGCTTCATTAGCCTTTTTAGAGCATTGGAGTACGTATCCCCAAGGTTCGTGAACTTCCTTGGTGGGCTAGTTTTCTTGGATGGCTCGAGAAGGTTAACTTCGTCGGTCTTGCTAGTAGAGCCGTATGAACGACTTGTGGACCCTTGATATCCTCGACCTACCGTTTTGGACAAGAGCCCTTTGCGGATGTCATCTTCAATTCGTGTCCCCAACACGGTTAAATCTTTGAAAGTCTTGATGTTTTGATATCTCAAATGGTTGGCATATATGGGTTTGAGATTGTCCACGAACTTCTCCACAAGAGTGGCCTCATCCGGGCGTTCTACTAGTTGAGTACTAGTCTTCCTCCACCTACTTAGGAAGTCGGTGAATCCTTCTTTGTCATTTTGGGTAAGAACCTCTAGAGTGCGCATGTTGACTTGGATCTCGGCATTATCCGCGTATTGTTTCGAGAACTCAATGGCGGCGTCCTCCCAAGTAGCGACCTTTTTGTGATCTAAAGTGTAGAACCATTGCTTTGGGATAGTGTCAAGAGATGAAGGAAAGATCCTTAAGAACATCTCGGGTTTGATGCCTTTGATAGACATATAGTCCTTGAAGGCGCGGATGTGGTTCAAAGGATTCTCATGTCCTTTAAACTTAGGGATATCCGTCATGCTAAAGTTAGTGGGTAATTTGGAATTGACGGCTTCATACTTACGATTGTTCTCCCTGTAAATGTCATCCCCCTTAAGGTACATCAATTGCTCTTCTAGGTATTGGAGTCTTTTCTCAGCTGCGGTTGTCCCCATGAGAGGATTCTCATCTTTGGACTCGTCATCGGAAAAACCTAGTACTTCACTTTTAATGGGAGGTAGCTTTCCCTCTACATCAAAGATGCGGCCTTCGATAAGCTCAAGGCGGTCATAGGTTTGTTCTTGAGTGAGTTGCATTTGGGTTATCGCGGCCAGGATTCGATCATTACTCTCTTGAATTTGCTGGAGGTTCGTATCATCACTTGACCCAGGCATCTTGGAAACTGGATAAGAGACCGGCGACGAATCAAAACACGATCGACCATTCTATCACATTTGCTAAAAGAGGAAAAGTTCTGACTTGTGAAGTGGGTGTGTGCCACTTGTGTTGAGTGAGTTTTTGAAGAAAGACAAGGTCTTTGAAAATGTGTGTCCTAGCCAACTGTAGTGTAGTTGTAGGAGTGGACTCGAAGTGAGGTTTTGAAATGGGCTTGTGGCCCGAATTTTGACTTGACAAACGGACAGAGTTTTGACCGGACTTTGTACTAATTAAAGGCCCTATTTTCGAAATTTTTGATTGAAAACGGGTTTTGATTTTTTTTTTTGAAAATTCGTCATGATTTATTTTGAAATGGTGGTCACATAAGGTTTTGCATATTTATACAAGCATTATAACGGGATCTTTGAGTGCATTTAGAAGGGTTTTGGTTTAAAGGGTGGGTTGCCATACCGAACCATCAAACCCGAAGTCTGTGGAGAGGCTCGTGCCAAACAAGAGTAAGGCCGATTCCTAGTCCATTTCCTCAAGTAGTGAAAGTCCTTGATACAAACAAGAGTAAGCATCATGGTATGGATGACGTCAATCGCTATCCATCCTTAGGCCCAAATAAGAATTAGGACCGTTTAGACGGGACGATTGGTCGAATGGGTTGGGTTGGGCCTAGGAAGGCCGAGTAAAACGGTCTAGGAAGACCGAGTTATGAAAACCGACAATTGTCTTGTACAAACTTATTCCCTAACCTTGTTCAAGTTTCACCCTAGCTACACGTAAGTGTATGTTCCCCAGCGGAGTCGCCAAACTGTGGACAGCGGGCCGCCCACGGGGGCGCTTGGTTGAGAAACGGGGACAAGCGTTTGCATTTTGTAAGGAGTCGCCACCAATTTTTATGGGAAATTGGAACCGTTCGAATACCTCGTGTCATGTCAAGACACAAAGTAGTGACATGAACACTAAGCAATCGTTACCCTTAGCATTCTATGTCTAGAATGACTCTCGTGGATGCCAATGAACACGGGTGCTCACGGACATCTGGAGTAAGGGGTGAGGGTACGTATTAGGAAGCTCTTTTGATCGAACACCTAATCCCGCCCGCCTCGATAGCGGCCTCTACTAATGATTAGGGAGTTTATTCGTACTTGATATACCGTCGGCTATATGCATGCAATGCAACATCCATAGATTAATCCTAACATGTGAGAATTAAACTAAGTCGGTTGACAATTAATTTATCATGCAATTTGGTCGAAGTTGGATTTAATGTTCATTTACATGTGAAAGCGTACAAGAAATAGGATAAATAGAATAACTATAAATTACAATAATGAAAATTACAATAATTACATTAGAAGAGGCGATTTACGTCGAAAATACCTTTAAAACGGATGATTTGAGAAAAAAGAAAACAAAAGAATAAAAGAAATAAAATTAAATAAAGTAAACGAACAGAAGTTAGTGATAATACGGATATTAGTTAATTAATATGTAGACTAATTAAACTATGTCAAGGCAGAAAGGAGTTCAGGGACAGAAATCACCCTGGAACAAAGCGCAGAGAGCATCGCGCCCTTTGGAAGAGGCGCAGCGATTCTTTGCGTCTGTTTCCAAGGGTGAGTTCTCGGGCCGTAGCCGAATCGCAAACCGTTAATGCTATTTGATGATTTTATGGATTGATTAAATATAGACTCGGATGGAAGTGATTAATAGGTTATTTAACATATGAATGGGGTCATAAAAGCAATAAACATGAATGAGACGAAAACAAAACAGATTAATTATGTGAAAGGTCGATGTTAATGAACGATTAATTAAACTAACTAAACAAATTATTAAACATGATGAATGTGACGATGAACATATGAACATAGATGCAAATATATCAATGACGAATCCCAGAAACTCAATATGGACAGATTGAACTTCTAAAATCCGGGTTTGAATATTAATGGCGAAAACCCGTAAGTATTGATTATTTAGGATTTAAGTCGGGACAAAGATGAATTAAACATGTTAAAGATGATAAATAATATACAATATACATGTGAATTGATATGTTATTACGATGAACGAATTAATGAACAAAAGGAAACAAATGAAAAACACGAATACGAATTACAGAGGACGGAGGAAGAAGAAAAGAAGCAGGAACTGCGGCAGCCTCACGAAGAGGCGCAGCAGGTGCCGCGCTCCTTCGAAGAGGCGCAGCAGTTGCTGCGTCTTTTCTCGACGCCCTCTCACCGGAAATTAGCAAAAAAGGTTTTAAAGACGGTTTTAGAAATCGGTTTTAAAGATGCTTTCGACGTGAATCTTACAATGATGATTACAATATATAATAAATAACAATAAATAAAAGAGGATTATTACACCCTCAGACTTACATGTTGACGGAACGAGAAGGACTAAGATATCGATTAGTGATGCTCGACGCGAATGCAAAGAAAGTGCCCTCGAAAGAGGAAAACGATTTAACAAGTTGATTAATTAGATTGATTGAGTGTAGTGGTCAAATTGGTCGGTCATGCAACGGAGAGGCTGGTACCCGGAAAGATCCGAGCTTACGTGGTCGGAAGTCCAAGCACGTAGGCGCCAATTAGTAAGAACAAAGTCTAGAATGCAAAGGGAGAAGAGAAGGGCGGACACTCGCGTGAGAAATATGAGGAACGAAAGCTCCTATTTATACTAATCACACGGAGGAATAGGGTTTCGGAGACTCTTTGGAAGTGAATCTCGGAAAGATATGAAAAAGATACGTAAATCATGCAAAGAAGGGCCTGGGAAGAGGCGCAGCAGCCACTGCGTCTCTTGGAAGAGGCGCAAAGACTCGTCTTGCGTCTATTCCCGTGGAGGTTTCCTCCTGTTTAAGAAAGATTTCCGTGTTTAAGTTATGGTAGGACGGAATTGATTCGATTATCTTTTGAATATTACGGGATATTATTTGCCAAAAGATAAAATTTGAGAAATATGGAATAGAAATATCCGGAACATTCCAGAACATTCTGACTCGGGCTTTAACAGCTATCAGAAAATGGAGACGGTTTTTGACCCGGACTCCGAATGTACTCTAATTACTGTCAAAACGACCGTATCGGTACGTAGATGACAACTAAGAGGTAGACATTAATGTTTGAGCAATCACTTGACGATAATCTTACGAATTGTCACTAATCGTTCCGCGAATCAAACATGCGGCCCAATCATCACCGGGTGGTTTGCGAGGGGTGCAGAAGCGAGGTGTCTACAACAAGATGAACATTGTATTTTGTCCCTAGTCATTAATGAGGTGACGTCTCAGAGTGACTAGATTGTAAGTCAATTGATGGTTGTTCAACACCATAAGGTCATACGTGATGACTAGTCGATTACATAGGCAGAGTGTGTGAGACTTTGCCAGATAGTGACCATTTAGAGAGTCCCTAAGTTCTATTATAGACGCCTGGTCGTGGCAGGGATCTCTAAGATGTTCCTATGAGTCGATTCTTTTGACTGGAGACTATTATCTGAGCAAATGCAGTTTTCGAGTGACTTTGGTTTTTGTCTAAGATCGTGCCGTGAAAGGAGGCCAAAGGGCATTTACTGGGTCATGGTGATCTGTATTGTGCAATAGGATATATAGGGCAGACAGAAATTGTCCACCCACGTTGGGTTAATATATCTCAAGGCCACTCGAGGAGTTGATGACTATAAATGCGTGGCCACGCTCGGAAGTAATCTGTGGGAAATTTTTCCGGTCAGATAGTCACACTCCTGATCGAGAAAACCATCGCGATATGTTCATGTGCAAGTGCGACCTGAAAGACACCTTGCATTGAGTGGGAGATTAAAAACGGACAAGAGAATTGGTAGCGCACACCTTGTGTCGGACAAGTGGGAGATTGTTGGAGTTAGTGTCCTCCACAATAGTGCGTTTACATAATAAATCCCATTAAAGGAATATCATCAGATATTTAATTATTTGATTCTCGTCAGTTGATTAACGTAAATTGATAACGGTTGGCTGACTAGAGTTTGACGTTATTGTCGTGAGACGGCGGTGATCAACGGACCCCTTTCGGTCACACCTAAAGGAACAAACCCAAATTGACAACTAATTAATTGTATGAGATACAATTTATTTAGTCCCTTGATTTATAGACTAAAAGGTTAGTCGATTATTTTTAGAGAGATTTCGAGTTGCGAACTCGAGACACGGCAGTTATTATTTAATTATGCGATAATTGAATAATAAATTTTGGGAGACGGGTTTTAGTTAATTAATTGTTAATTCACTAAAATTATACTAATTGATTAATGTGATTAATATTAGTACGTAAATAATATGCGTAGCGGTACACGTATATTTACAGAGTGATTTGGACGAAATTAATTGGAAGCATTTAAACATGAAACCATGTTTAAATAAAATTTACACGTATTTGTGCGACAAATATAAGAACAAAAATGGACCCGTAAATGGGACATTGGACCGTGTAAATAGAGTGTAGTGGATGATTATAGACATAATCATTTCACTTTACTTGATTTTTCCATAAGTTGTCATAACATCATTATGCATATCATAATGATTGGACAAAAATAAAGCAAAGTCACTCCCTCACTCCACCCTCTTCCATCCGTCACATTTCCTCCATATACACTCCAAAATTGTTGTTCATTTGAGACACTACACTTTGAACATTTGCATGTGTAGCTCTCTTTTCTCTCTAAAATAATAAAAACCCATAATTTACTAAGTTGTTAGTAAAACAAATAATTACTAAGATTGTTAGTAATATTCATATATATTATCAAGGGTAATCTTACTAATATCTAGTTAATATTAGTAAGGTTGTTAGGTAAGTTCTTGGGTGCTTAAGAAAGGAGGTGTTCTATTTTGGACACTTGAAGATGGAGGATCTTGTCATTTATTTTAAGCTCAAGAACAACCAAGATGGGTGATCTTGGTTGTGCCCAAATACTACCATTTCTCAATGTAAGGAAAATCGTTTTCCTCTTCTTTTATATTAATATGCTTTTATATTGCATGCATGTTACATAGATCACATAAACTCAAATTATGAGATAATTTGATAATTAATTAGAGAGTATAATTAGGATCTATGATCTTTCAGTTGTTACTAGGGCGTAAGTTTGCAGACTGTAGGGGACGGTTGGGATGGTGGTTGGAGGTCGTCGGAAGTCGTGGTGTTGCGGGCTGTTGGTGACGGGGTTGGGTGGTGTCGTTGGTGGTTGGTAGTGGCGGGAAAAGGGTGAGTTTAGGAGGGGTGTTGGTGATGGGTTTACGTGGGTTATGGAGGTGTTTGGTTGTTTGTTTAAAGACGGGTTTAGTATAAGGGCTTGGGTTTGGTTTTATTATTAAGACGAGATTTTTCGTAATAATTTACACAGGTTCATGTGGGTTGGTTTATGTTGAGACGGGCTTATAATTATTAATTTACGTAATAATATAATTAATATAATTAACCTATAATTAGTAAGTTATGATTAATAGAATACAATTAATTATATAATTGAGTTAATTGTCTAGTTAGTAATTATATTAATTACTTGTCTAGGTGACGAGTTGTGAGAGGCGGTATTAATTGGATTTCTATTTACTCGGATTGCGTTATTGGAATTTGATGACGAGGTAGGATAACTACTCAACTGCTATTTATGTTGTATTTCACATGAGTGTGTTGGCTGAAGTATGTTGGTTATATTGTGGTGGTTGATTTGCTATATCGTAGTGGTTGGTGATGGTGGATTACGCCGGCTGATTGTTATTATTGCATTTACATAAGCATGGTTTTGATTGTGGTGGAGTATTGTTGTAATATTAACAGATTTATTCTGGCAGACATTACTTATAGTAATGTGGAGTGGTTGAACAAATTTATTCTGGCAGACGATATTTATCGTGTTTACTCGAGGCAGGCCCCAAATTGGTCTGCTGGCCTTATGGTGGATATTACTCAACTATGAGTTGAGGCATACATTACCATGGTAATGTAGTGTGTGGTTACCCACCTTCGGGTTGAGGCTGCCCCGGATTGGCGGAATGATTAGTGTAACGAGTAGAGCTCAGCTGAAGTGTGCTAATAAGTCATATATTGTGGAGTTATATTGTCGTTGTTATTTACTGTTGTTAGTTATTATACTCAACCTCGTGGTTAACCGTGTATTCGTTAACACTTGTGATGAACCGTTTTATAGGGAGCAGATTTGACAGGTACTAAAGATTAGCTGACTTGGGAGCTTATGGGAATGCGTGAGAAATTGGCCAGTTTACCTAGAAGTCTAGACCACATAGATTATTTAATCATTTTATTTATTTCCGCTGAGAGTTGTAATTATTTTATATTAAATTTTAGTTGGTTAATTTGTAATAAACATGTAATCGCTAAGGTTTTAATTAAAGTACTTTGGTTTGTTGTACTTTGTTATTCACTGCCTCGGAAAACCGAGATTATAACAGTCCTATTTATTTTGGAATATCTAGCTAAAGGCTCCTGAATAAATGGGGGTGTTATACATACAATCTTCCCATAACCGACACAATCTCCAATTCTCTATCCTTTTCAAAACCGAAATCAAATCTTTCCATACTTCATACCCTACCAAACTTTCGAACTCTTCCACAAGCCAACACTACACCAGCCATAAGACCTAACCCTAGATCCCCTACCGTGTTTCCTATATAAACCAACCCTCACACACCTTAAAACATGAGGATTTTAGAGAGAAAAAGCACTCGGTTTTGAGAGCTCAAAACCCTAAGCAAACTTTAATCAACCTCAAGTAAAAAGCATTGTTGGAGTATGTGTCCTCAACAATAGTGAGATCACATGTTTAAATCTGAAATTAAGAATACGTAAGGGATGATTCATTTATATAGTCAACTGATCAACATTAATCAGTAATGATTGGCTAACTAGAGTTTGACATTACTGTCGTTTGACGGTGGTGATCAGTTGATCCCTTAAGGTCACACATATAGGACAATTCCCTTAATAGACAAGTTGATTAATTGTATGACGATGCAAGTTAATCATTCCTTAAAATTGAACAATTCATTTGTGAGAGAGCATATTTATATCTTATTGTAATTTGATTAAATAAGATTTATTTTAATAATTAAAATATTTTATTACTAAAATTCATTATTGTTTATAAAACAATTGAGATAAGAATGAATGGTTAATTATAATATATTCTGAATTATAATTATGTGACCCATTTTATTTATGTGATCAAGAATCACTAGACAATTTATTATATGTAATTTAATTAATGTACAAAATGATATTTATTTGATAAATATGCATTAAATTAATTAATAACATGTTACATACTACATGTGACATATTGTGTGACAAGTGACAAATTGACAAAATAAAATGGAAGTCCATTTTACATATGGACCGAAAAAATGGAGGTGGAAAGTGTTAGTGGGTGATTTATTTTATGTGATAAAATAGCATAATCATGCCTATCCTACACTAGCCTTACATACCTACTATTTGGAGAAGAGTAAAAGCATAAGGAGATGCCAAGCTTTGGCATTTAGCCCTTACCATACCCGACCACCTCCTCTTTTATTATGAGAATTTTGTTCTCATTTTTACCTCTCCACTTACATGCATTCATCTTATATTTTCTCTACTATCTCTCTCAAAAACAAGCTTTTAGAAATAGAAATTGTTCATCTAATATCATCAAAAACATTAGATTACTAGTGTAGTAATAGTGATAATATTAGAATCTATTTTAAGGTATAATAATACACTAATCTAGTTAATTAGTATATTATTTTAAGGGATTTGTTTTGGGTGCAACAAGAGGAGATCTCTACATTTGGGATTAAGGAGGATCATCCATTACATTTAAGCCCAAGAACAAATAAGGAAGGTGACCTTATTTGTGTCCTTATTTCGAGCCATATAACAATGTAAGGAACATTATTTTTCTTATTTAATCTCTTAATTAGTTATGCATGAACTAGATCTAATGAACTCATATTAATATGTTAATTAGTCCACTATTAGAAAAGTCTAATAATAGGTATATGAACCTAACAAACAATGGCTAGACAAAAGAAAAATTATCCTAAATCTAGTAGATTAGTAAGAGTAATAGCATCAACTAATACAAAAAATTCAAACAATTCACATAGTAATAATAATATTCATCTCGTAATACTAATTGTGGATCCCGTTTTGGTGTTTTACCATTGATTACTCAGGATTTGGGGGTTTCTGATGCAAG
Organism: Silene latifolia; assembly: GCF_048544455.1. NCBI lineage: Eukaryota > Viridiplantae > Streptophyta > Magnoliopsida > Caryophyllales > Caryophyllaceae > Silene > Silene latifolia. The sequence goes on along the minus strand of NC_133532.1, from coordinate 47,618,461 downwards.
TACTGAGGAGCTTGTATCGGTTCTTCATCCTAATCTGAGTGAGGTTATGGAATCGATACTGGAAGAAGAGTCTGATGAGGACTGGGTGGAGGTTCCTGGACGTAGCAATGGGCAGGATAAAGACTCTCCTTCATCATCAAGGGTAAGTGGGCTTCAACTTTCTGATTCTGATGTTAAGGATGAGTTAGAGTACTGGTCGACAACTGTTTATTGTTATGTGCTGGGAGTGAACCCACGGTGGAAGGTCATTGATGGTTTTGTGAAACGTATCTGGGGATATACTGAAATTGAGAAGATTTCTTTTCATTCTAATGGTATTTTTCTAGTGCGTTTCAAAACTGAGGCCATGAAATTGAGAGTGTTGCAGGCAGGGCCCATCTTCTTTGATAATAAACCTGTTGTTGTCAAGGAATGGACGCCGGAGACTAAACTAAATAGGGAGGCAGTTGATTTGGTACCAATATGGATTAGATTTTATGGGCTTCCTTTGAAATTCTGGGGGAATACTCTTAAGAAGATTGCTAATTTTGTTGGTTCTCCAATTCGGTGTGATAGTAATACATAGTTGAAGACGTTCCTTGGCTATGCTAGAGTTATGATTGAGGTAGGCCTTGGGGAATTTGATAAGAACTCGATACACAATGGGAAAAATGTTCCTTGGCATTGGTAACATTGGAATTTGATAAGAACTCGATACACAATGAGAAAGACAACACCTACACCTTGGAATTTGGCAAGAGGAAAGTCATTCTAGCACCCCTCCCACCACCCTCCATGTTTGAGCCTTCCAAAGAGGCCTTGTTAACCAATGAGACCGAAATGATTCGAGAGCTAAAGGATATAGAGGATGCCTATGTTCCTCTTGCCAAAGATGATGCCAAAGAACACGAAATGCCGCTGCCTAAGGGTGCCCAAGAATTGCTCAGGTGGAATAATCAAACCAAGGGTTCCTTCGAAGGTTTGCAATTTGATTCTCCTACAATTTGTATTCCAAATTTAACTAACTTGTTTGAAGTTAAATGTAAAGCTAGTAGCATTGACAATGAGGCTGCCCAACTACGAGAATTCAAGACAATTGTTTGCTCTAGTGAGGAGGAAAATGGTAAAAAGAAACAAGTTAGAGAAGGACTCCACATCCATGCTTAAGTCAAGAAATACAAAGGAGCTTGTAAGGAAAGGTCCAAGGTTCCTAAGAAATCCAATATTTTCAGACCCAGAGATCTTGTATAGGTACATATGACCAAGGGAAGGATAACCAAGAAAGGAAGGAACAAGTTCATGACAAGTGATGAAGGTCCATTCAAGGTCATCAAGAGAATTGGGTCTAACAAGTACAAGTTAATCTTTCCGGAAAATATGGAGTCCATGGCACTTTGGACATTGGTGATTTGATTCTATATCATGAATAGGTTGAGGATGATGATGTCTAGGATTTGAGGATAAATTCTTTTCAAGAAGGAGAGATTGAAACAAAAAAATGCAACATCGTCAAGCATGTGTTCTTGCGGTTTTGGGCCAACTCGTAATTCGAGGTCCAACATCCCCAAAACCACCTAAGTCATGGAACCACCACCCAAAACGTAACTTGGGGGATTTTAGGACATTTTTGTATAGGATCTTTTCTTCTAAGAACGATCCTATCAGATTTAATCGAACAAACAACTCCATGGGTATGGTTTTGCGGTTTGAAGAAGTTAGGAGGAATGTCACTATCAAGCTTCCCCTTTTGTACAAGCAAGTTTCTTGGGAGTAATTGTGGCCACTTTGAGTCCTTTACTACTAGTACTCGGTCCATTTCAGCTGTTAAAGAAGGTCCCTCTATAATTTAAATAAGTTAGAAGCCAACAAACAAATAAGGCTTGTCCCATTGTAACAATTTCTTTTTATGTCCTTTGTTTTTAGCCTTTTAATTCAGATTTTGTAAAGCCTTGGGCTGCTTAGTTTCGTCTCTTTAGGAGATTATTTTGAACCCTTGGATATAATGTTATATGTATGGCTAGGATTGTATTAGAAGCTCTATATAAGGAGCTCTTAACTTATGTAAAAATCAGATTTGATTAATTAATATAAACACAAGTTTGAAAACTGAGTTTTCTACTTAAATCCTTCTTGCTTAGTGCAGAAAACCCCTCATTACTTAGTGTTTGAGGAGGAATTAGTTCGTGCTTAGATATATTGAACGAAATTCCGAGTCTTGAGCTTGCTTCGTGATCTCACTCAAGTCATATCCTTGTTCCACCTTTCGTTTCAGTCACAATTAAATCGTCACTTTGGGTGTTAATTCGTGTCATTTACATAACAAATTCAACCTATTTTCGTGTCCTAAATCGTCCAAACTCGAGTCCATCACGTTTTACTTCAACGGGGAATAGGGAGATAAAATGCAAGTAATAGGCATAAAAACCGTCTCAAAATCGACCAAAATGCATAGAAAACAAGGGAGAATTACGACCAAGTAAATGCATATCATTTAGTAAGTGTCACTGACTACCGGTCTTGGCCTCACATTCCCATTCGTGCTTGACACAATCCATTTCTACACCTTCACCTATTAGTTCCCCTTAAACTTCCTTGACACGTGTACTTTGGTTGATTATGTTATGAATGTGTATTTAGTTTGGGAAACTGGTATCATACTACATTGCACGCATATTTCATAAATACAACGAGCGTTACTAATTCTTTCTTATCTTTACACAAACTCAACCTTGTCTACTTATGAGTCAATGAGTGAAATCCGCGAGAAATTCGATTATTTGGTCTTGCAAGGTCGAAAGATACTTGGTCCTTGTCTCTATTATGGTACCATGTTAAATCTTGGGACTAAACTGTGTTTTCTACTTTCACGTGCCTTTGAATTTGTTTGGTTGGTACAATTCGTCATTAGTTTGTTATAGATATGGATAGTTTGGGATTTGTATGCGCATAATCGATTGGTCTGAGTTATTCGTTTCACCATTTGTATGATTGCCCTTTTGAGTTGTGTTAGTACTTTGCTTGAAGACAAGCAAGGAGTTGGTTTGGGGGAGTTTGATAAGTGTTATTCATACGCATGTTTATGCTTTCCCGTTGCTATGATTATGACGGTTTTCATGTCATTTATAGTCTATTTGGATATCATTTAAGTTAGAATATCAATACTTCCGCTATTTTGTGTTTTAATGCAGATTGGATGCATTTGGAGTATGCTAGAGGTGATATTGAGCACAACGGAGTGGAAGATGGAAATCTAAGATTGGCACGAGAACCGAGGAAGAATGAAAAAGGAATAATGGAGAAATGAGCCTGCTTAGGTTGCTTGATCGAGTTGGTGCTCTACTTGATCGAGTCGTGCTCACGTCATGCTCGATTGAGTAGCTCACCTCTGCTCAGTCGAGCATCCCTTTACCCGTAGCTTTCTGAGGTTTCCTTATCTCGGTTTAGTTAATTATTGTGTTAAGTATAAATAAAAAAACTCGAGCAATATTATTAGGTTACGCTTTTTTTATAGTTTTAGAACCTTGGAAAACTCTCATACGTTGTTGGCTACTCGCTTTTCCAGATCTATAATTTTGTTCCTTCAGTTCATCAAATTCTTGCAATTGGTGATACTAATCTATCCTTGTTATTTAAGTCAATTGAATCATTAGTTCTTTAATTGCTTGTTTGTTCATCTGTCATGTACTATTTACCATATCTTCCCTTTTAATAATCGTTGTTAGTTTTACTAGTATGAGTAGCTAAACTTTATTCTAGGGTCAAAAAGGGATCTAGGATGTTAGAAGGGGATTGTTAAATTAATTGCTAGCGAAATCATATAAATGGTCTTTTGATTTAGGTCTTAAATCTAATTAATTGATTACAGGTCAGCATTAATCAACTAGTCTCGCAAATTAGGATTTTCACCGACCGTGTGAAGACCAATTAAGGCTACGATAATTGAATAGAACAAGTTTAATGAGAGCGACGATATGTTAGACTGTAAATCTAAAAGGCATAATTAAGTCGACTGATCTTATGACCTTAAACAGTTTGGTTGACCTTGTAATTGATTATTTTATATCCCTGATTAATATTCCTAGTGAACCCAAGACCCTAGACCTTTAAATCCTATTGAATTCATCTTATTTAATTGTAATTAGTTATAGAAACCAAAAGAAACCCCAAAATTGTTACTGCAAGATGGACATAGTTATTAGCAAATTAGATTATTATAGCCTCACTGTGAATTTGATACCTTGCTTACCACTGACTATTTGTTAATATTGAGTTATGATTACTTTGATTAAGGCAATACGACAATACCCTTATCACACTACTAACAGAGTTACTTTTGTTACTTACACAATTTTATCAAACTTATATATTTATATATAATATATTACATATATGCAGTAAACCATTCTTACTTGATTTTATCAAATTTAATTTTTATATCAGTTGGTTGTCTATTTTTATTAAATTTATATATTTAAATAAATATTAAATTAGAATATCAATTAAAAGTGCTCATTATTACTTCCTCCGTTCCATTTAATTCTTTACATTTGCTTTATACACATATACCAATTGTAATACTACAGTCTTCGATGTCTATGGGTACTCTATCGAGTGGGGCTTACTCTGTCGAGTAAGTAGTTTTTGACGCAAAACAATAGTCTGCCTGTAAGGTACTCAATCGAGTAAGTTGGGTACTCGATCGAGTAAGTTGGGTACTCGATCGAGTAGGGGGCCCTCGATCGAGTAAGTGCCTTACTCGATCGAGTAAGTGTGTTTTACGGGTCTGTTTTGACGGGTTTTGCTAATAACATGAGATTAATATAAAAGGCTTCCGTCATTTTCTTTAATCACTTTTCACCTCTCTAAACCTTTCAAAAGAAAAAGAAGTTACGTAGTTCTCTCTCGTCGCGTTGTTGGCAAATCCTAATGGCTAGAGTCGTCGGATCGTTAAGTTCTTTACGCCTTTGAGACCGTCGTGTTATGGGTAAGATCCCTGTACCGTTTTTATATTGTTTCATTGATTTTCGCTAAACCCTAATTTGGGTATTTGGGGGTTTTTATGATTGTATGATTAAGGTAGTATTTGTATGAATGTATGTGTAGGAGGAGGGTTCGTAGAAGAGAGGTTTTGTGACAGCTGCTAGATCGTCTGCTTCTGTGATTGCTATTCCAAGTAGGGTTTCCCTACTCAGTATTAGTTACATGATGTGCGTGGTGATTGTGATGTACTTAATGGTTGTTGATTGATTCAGACGGTTGTGATTTTATGTTGTTGATTGTTTCAGACGGTTGTTGAGGTTGTATTGTGATTACTGTTTATCTGTCTGTGTTCTCCGGGGTGCGTCCCTGGCTGAGTGGAGTCACTTGCGGGGGTGGCTTCACGCCCTTGATTCGCCTTCTGTGGAACCCGCCACAGAAGGGATGTGAACATTAATGAACATGGGTTTATCGCTCGATGGAGATGAGCGGGGCTTAGGTGGGAACGGCTGCGGTTACCCACTGGCGGCGAGGAGTATCTGTTGCGATGGGTACACTGGCAGGGCTACACACTATAGTGTGTAGTCAGTTACGAGGTGATTAGAGATGGAGACTGGGATTGTGTGTGAGCTATTTGTATGATTGTTTCAGTGTGGCTTTGATTGTGTAATTAGTACTGACCCCGTTTAATTGTTTTAAAAACTGTGGTGATCTATCCGGGGGTGGTGAACAGTTATTGAGCAGGTATGATATGACGCGTATGGGATAGCTGGGATGAATCATCACGTGGCAGTTCGAAGTCTTCCGCCATGTCAGACGATGTTTTATAGTTTTGACAGTTTTATCAGTAGACCGTCTGAGAACCTTGTATTTCAGTTTAACAGTTTTGGTTTTGATTATGTAATCACTTTAAACTATATTGTTATTTAAATTGTGGTTCTTCATTGTCATTTGATTATCATTGCCTCGGGTAACCAAGATGGTGACGTTCTTATACCTTAAGTGGTCCTGGTAAGGCACTTGGAGTATGGGGGTGTCACAAAGTGGTATCAGAGCGACGATCCTGAAACCTGTAACTAATGAACCTAATGAACATAGGGAGTCAAATTAAAATGAACCCGGGTAGTCTAAGCAGTACTATGTCAAAGTCGACACTCGAGTCTAAATTCAAAGTCATGCACAAAGAGTTCAAACACAAGAGGTCATTCACGATCTTTAATGAACCCATAACCTAGTCACATTGTCGCCTGTTCACGACAAAACTGCCTTTCATACATATGTGTTGCACTTGCCTTTGTTTGTGCAACCTCTTGCCAATACAAGTTATGACGCCTATCGTTATGTCAATAGGAATCCCTTGGGTGCCATCGATCGCCAACCAGAAACTCAAGAAGCTGATCAACCTGCATCCGCCATGACTCCTGCCGAAACCAATGAAATGGTCCTTCGACTCCTAGCTACCGTGGAAAATTTGAGCACTCGTCTCTCCCAAGTTGAGGACAAACTGATAATTGGGGATTTGCCCTCTTCTGATATTGAACAAAGGGTTAAGCTACTTGAAAGCCGGTTACTTGCCAACGACAAAATCAACCCTAGTTGGAAGGCTTCCAAAACCAGACGACCTCATGGGTCCTTCCCTGATTTGGGTATGCCTTATGCCACAGCCTTAGAAAGGCTAATCTCCCAAGGAAAGCTCAAACCCATTGGTCCAACCCCAGACCCTCTACCAAACAAGCGAGGACGTAGATGGGACGAAAAACGATTTTGTCAATATCACCAAGGTAGCGGACATGACACTGAAATGTGTCTCCCCCTAAAAGGTGCCATCCTTGACATGATTGAAAAGGGTGAATTACCATTACCTCCCTCAACAAAAAACAAAAACAACCCTCCAGAAAACCCTTTTGGACACAGTCAGGAATGTTCCCTAGATTGCTCTCACCTCATCTCTCCTGACGATGAGCAAATTCATGCAATTGACGAGGATGGCATACAAAGCGGTATAATGATGCTCTCCATCTCCATAAACAACATATTCTCAAAGCTGCAAGTGGCTATCGATGATTTGAACACTCGGGCAGCTAATTTGGAGAAGAGGTTTGGTAGTACAGAAAATGAACCTGGCCGTCAAGGAGAAAACCAACCCTCCATTCACCAATCAACAGATGTTTAAAATAAGGAGTCATCCGATGGTTCCCACATCCACGAACCTACCAACAAAGAACGTGAGATCACCTCACCAAAATCCCTTTCAAAATACCAAGCAACATCCCAAAAACTTCCCATTGACAATAATCAAATCCTGCTTCCGCCCGGGATTGACAAAAACAAAATCAAAACTCACAAAAACATCCCCCAAAACACCAATGTTGGAACCTTGGGAAAACATCAAAGGGTTTTCACAGATCTGGGAATAACATATGGCACCGCTCTGGAGATACTTGCTTCAGAAGGTATGCTCGAACCCATTGGTTCGACTCCGGACCCACTTGAACACAAAAGATCCCGTTCATGGAACGGAAATGCTTATTGCCAATACCATCAAGGCAAGGGCCATGACACCGAAACCTGCTTCAAACTCAAGCTTGTCATTCAAGATATGATTGAAGCTGGCAAAATCATAGTCGCACCTCTCAGTCAAGACAATCCTCCTGAATGTCTCAAATCAAACAGCAAGGTTGAGCGTTCTCAAAGGACATTCACTAAACTTAACACAACCTATGCCGCAGCTCTTCAAAAGCTTGTGACCGAAGGGAAACTACAACCAATCGGGCCTACTCCGGACCCGTCTGATAGCAGGAAAACCCGTTTTTGGAATGGCTATGCATATTGCCAATATCATTAGGGGAAAGGTCATGACACTGAAACGTGCTTCAAACTGAAACATGCTATTCAAAATATGATCGACAACCATGAGCTGGCAGCTTCATCCCTATGCCAACCAAGTGATGAAGACAACCCTAATGGACATCTCTTTCTGCAAGGAGATGAAGGCCTCATGGACTATTGTCCTCATATCCTCCCCAACAATGAGAGTGAAGTGCTCAAGTGGGTCAACGCTCAAGACCAGACATTCAATCCGCTCGATACTATGAAGGAGACCTTCGAGGGGGAAAGTGATTATTAGGAGTCCGTATTTACGATTGAGTCTGAGTCCGAGTCTTAGGCTTTCTCATATCTATCCTAGCGTCTGTCCTTTTTATTCCTAAGTGACAACTGGGGGCTGTCCCCATGAGTCACATGTATTCATCGAGTCTGTGCTAACATCTTATTTATCTAAATAAAAGCACAATTTTCAACTATCATATATTCTCTCCTTTACCATTTCCCATTGACAACGAGAATTGATTTCAGAATTGATTTAAAACAAACAATATGTTCCAATTCGATGTGAGTACACTCGAGTGATGTTCCGTACTGAGTAAGCAGAGGGCTCGAAACTCCGTGTCCATTCTTTACCTATTCCATGTCTGGCAATAGAAACCTTTCATTAGCACCCGATCTAGAACGAGCTCTCAATCAAAGGGATCCTACGACGAACCTAGATAACAAACCAGAACATCTTCTTGCTCATGGTTAATGACGGAAGGCAAGCCCATTCCCCACAAAAACATCCCAAAACCAAGAATCAACCTCTCACCAATGGGTACATCACTGTCTGCACCTTTACCTGCCTCGAACGAAGGACGGCAAAGAACCAATAAATCAAAAGCCAAAGCGAAAGGCCAAAATCAAAGGCCCAAGCCAATAGCCATCCACTCAAAGCCAAAACGAAAGGCCAAAATCAAAGGCCCAAACCAACGGTCATTCACCCAAAGTCAAAGCGAAAGGCCAAAATCAAAGGCCTAAGCCAATAGCCATTCACCCAAAGTCAAAGCGAAAGGCCAAAATCAAAGGCCTAAGCCAATAGCCATTCACCCAAAGTCAAAGCGAAAGGCCAAAGTCAAAGGCCCAAGCCAATATCCATTCACTCAAAGCCAAAGCGAAAGGCCAAAGCAAAAACCAAAGCCGAAATCAATTCGCTCAAAGCAAAAAAACCAAAGCCAAAGGCTACTCACCCAACGTCACGGCCAAGACCCAAGCCAAAATCAAAACAAAACAAGATTGAAACCCTTTCCCAAAAAGGCCAAAATCCAAAGAAAGCATCCAACACAAAAAATCTTGGACAAGTGAGTCCAAAATACCAAGTCTAGGACCAACAAGTCCAAAGCCTAGGACCAACGAGTCCAACACACCAAATCCCGGACCAACAAGTACAAAACACAAAAATACCAAAACCTAATGTCAAAGAGCTAAAACAAGAGCTCAAGACTCGTCAATTAACAACAAACCCAACACTGCTTTACCCCTAAGTCCTTCTAGAGACCGTTATAGGGAGACCCATCTAGGATCCTGGGGATTCCCCTCAAGATCATAACCAACATCGCTTCACCCTTAAGTCCTTCTAGAGACTGTTATAGGGAGAACTATCCAGGCTTCTGAGGATTCCCCTCAAGCTCGTAATATCACACCTTAACCTTTAAGGTCCATACATGGGAATCTGATCCCATATTATTTACCAACCATTTCATGCTCAGGCCGCATCAAGCCGGAGACCCCATTCCGCACCACATTACAAGTCGTAACCCACCGGCCTAAACACCACGAAATACCAACTCCAGATTTTTATCTGTCAAATAAACCTTTTTTACCAAGCTTCACATTCCAAAATGTCGAAGCCATTTTCACCGTGACTCAGATTCAGAGTCTTCAAAAAAAAAATTTGCTTTCTTAGGGTCCATTTTTTAGTGTGCTCACACAACAAGAAACATTTTCACAAGCTATGCCTCTTCGATTCATGATGAAGAGGTATTTCACTCCAATCAACTTTCGAGTCACCAAACGGAATTCACCGTCGGGATCCTTAACTCCAGATTTTTATCTGTCAAACAAACCTATTATTACCAAGCTCCACATTCCCTAATGTCGAAGCCATTTTCGCCCTGACCCAGATACGGAATCCTCGAATGCTTTGCTACCGAGAACGGGACATACCCAATCTACCCTTGGGGTCCACTTTTTAGTATGCTCACATGATAAGGAATATTTCCACGAACTACACCTCTTCGGTTCATGATCGAGGGGAATCCTCTCAAATCAAATTTCGTGTCACCAAACGGCATTTACCTTCGTGATCCTCACACTTCAAGGTCCTAACATCTCGTTTAGGCACACAAACACATTCTGAACTACGATCTGGTTTGATTTAACTTCACGTGAATACGTAGGCAGTCCTTCAAGGGCACAACCATACATCTTAACATAACTTTAAGGTCCTAACAATTAGCTTAGGCACACAAACACATGCAGAACTACGATCTGGTTTGATTTCGCAAACACGCGAATACGTAGGCAGTCCTATTACAAGGGCGCAACCACACCCCCACAAACATTCAATTCTCACACCTTCAGTTTGTAACCCATTGCACACACACGCAGAACTACGATCTGGTTTGATTTCGTAAACACGCGAATATGTAGGTAGTCCTATTACAAGGGAAAAACCGCATACTCCTTTCACAACATTTCTAATTTTCAATCCTCAATAACCAGCTCAGAACTACGATCTGGTTTGATTTCGCAAACACGCGAATACGTAGGCAGTCCTATTATAAGGGCACAACCGCATACCCTTTCAATCTCAACCATCAACATCAATCCTCAAAAGTATCCCACCCAGCTGCAAAATTTAATCTTATACCTCTTTACTGAGGGGCTTCTTCCTTAAGACGTCGCCCATTCCTTGTTTTATCAAATTCCCGCCTTCTCACTCTGGGGGCTTCTCTTTCAAGATGCCACCCGTCCTTTATCCTCAAACATCTTTTGAGCCTCAACTACAGTCCAAAATAAAATCGCTCAAAGCATAGTGCTCGGTTCGGACGATGACAAGGTTTTGGTTCCGCTCTCCGAATCATCAAAACTCGAGAAGCGATCTCAAAACAAGCAAATAGAGGCGAGGCCGTCTGAAGAAGATAATCAATTCGTGTTCCCCAGCCGAGCGGATCTTCTATGTAACACCCCCATATACCAAGGAGCCTTAACCAGACCTTCCTTAGCATATAAAGGCGTTACCATCCCGGTTGCCCGAGGTAACTAATAATCAAAAGTCGATAAAAGAACAATTATAGTTATATTACAAGTGTTACAACCAACTAATAAAAATGAAAGTACAACTCGTCAGCTACATGATATCTCTATCAGAACTCGTGACGACACACCCCTGCCAGGACTCCAGCTATCAACCACATCAACAACTGCTAAGACCGACTGCTCACCATAAGGGATCACGACAGACACATAAACAAACAAGACAACCACACAAGGTCAGTAACTGAGGCAAGACACCACCAAAATCAACAACAACCGTCAAACATACAAACACAACCAGTCACACACAATCATACCCACTCCCAACAATCTCCGTCACCGACTGTCCACTGGACCATCCCTGCCAGTGGGGGACCGCAGCCGTTCCCACATAAGCCCGGCTCATCATACCGAGCGATAACCCTGTCCGATTAATGTGCACATCCCCTCCCGTGGCGGGTTCCACGGAGGGCGAAACTAGGGCGTGAAGCCACTCTCGCAAGTGACTCCACTCAGCCGAAGATGCACCTCGAGAACCATAGACAATCAGTCACAAATAGCTGTATCACAACAACGACAACCACAACGACAAAACAACAACCACAACAACGACAACAACAATCAACAGCAACAACCGACACTCTAACAACCAACAGAGACTGAGTAGGCGAACCTACCTTTAAGCGAATGCGACGATTCCATGCTCACACACGCAACACCCAGCAAGCAAGCAACATCTATACACACAATACAAACATCTATCACTACCAATCTAACCCTAACTGAAAAGACACAGATACGGATGATGATGACGACATACCAACATGAGGAAACTTGGCAAAAGACCGCTACCCGACTCAAGCTATGCACTCCTAAGGCACAAGGACCTTAAAAGGCTCCCATGGAAGGCATATGGTGAAGGGAAGAGGAAGGGACGACATTTAGGTTTAGAAGAAAGAGGCGGAAATGATTTACGATTTTAGGAAAACACGATTATAAACCCTCGCTGAAAAGACGCTACTCGATCGAGTAACTAACGTACTCGATCGAGTGGCTCCTACTCGATCGAGTATCCAAGCTACTCGATCGAGTAGCCTCTACTCTATCGAGTACCACCCATAACTCAAGACACAAGACAACTTTGGCACGTAATCCTAAGGACTATTACTGCTTCCAAGGTCGGTCAACGCTGGTCAACGGGTCCCTAAAAGGGCGGGTATTACAATCTTCCCCCCTTAAAAAGAACTTCGTCCCCGAAGTTCAACTCACCTATCCCAAAGCACACGATACGGAAACAAGGCGACATCCCTACTCCTCCGACACAGGTCACTATTCCCGAGAAGTACTATCCCCCATGTCATCATCATCAACTGTCTAACACTCCACCTAGATCGACTTCTACACTCTACCACATAAAGGGCCATCCTCACAACATGAAGTACCAATCTCACAACATGAATCAGCACAACCAACGACTACACTGCTACTCCCAACTCTTAGCCACGCAATACGAGATTACACTTTCACTAGCACACGACCAGTAACACGGAACATGTCACATTAACCCAACTATGTCGCCCAACGATACAATTCTATTCAAACGCGTGACATCACAACTATCTCAACCTTTACTTCAACATACACATTACTCAACAAACAATGAAAATAATTATAGCTTCGTACTAGGAACGTAACAGAAATAATAGAAAATATTATAAACAAACAACAAAGTAATTGTAATATCGACCTTTCTATTGCGCGACATTACTCTTCCCCTCTAAAAGGAACTTCGTCCCCGAAGTTCACCACCGAATTATTACTCACATTACTTAAAGCTTACCTCTTGTCATATAACCAACACATACAATGCCTTATGGACATTACACATTACTCACACAAACATTAAATCATAAAATCATTTGCTACTTTATCCGAACAATCAGACACGGTTACGAATGCATGTATATATCAATTGTATATGTATATAGGAAATACACAACTCCGGTGAAATATAATTAGTAGACATTGAGGATGTAAAATGAATGCAATAAGAACCAACTACTACTTGCACTATTCGTTACGAATCCGCATCCAAAATCCAAACACGACTTCCAACATACGAAATTAACGGCCCAAACATGTTATTAATCATAACCAAGCATATTAAACATCAAAACATGCCATGATATAACTATTAAAACAAACTTAATTAGCGAAAAGTTCATGTAACAGTGTCACTCGATCGAGTATATAGGGTGCTCGATCGAGCTGGCCCTACTCGATCGAGTGTCTTAGCTACTCGATCGAGTAGCCTTAAATCAGAATACTCCATCCTTGTCGCACCTGCAGCTACTCGACCGAGTGAGGAGCACTCTGTCGAGTGGACACAGGTCAAAACCCTCGAAATCTTTTGTCATAACACACAATATATATATATATATATATATATATATATATATATATATATATATATATATATATATATATATATATATATATATATATATAATGTCACATAAGCGCGAGTCGGAATGACAACCCGACCCCCAAAATCCTGCAAACAAGTTCAAACCAAGCAAATTCGGCCTTATGGCCATCCATACAAACCAAATGTAAAAAGTACTAACTAAAAACGACTACTACCATCCAACACAACCAAACCATAAACAAAGAGAAAGAAAAGGAGTATCACTCCTGCTGCTGCTGCTTATCCATCATCTCATCTCCCGCTCCATCCCCTCCCGAGGTGCCTGCTCCTGATGACCCAAGACCCGCATCGACCCCTGCTCCAGCTCCTGGACTCTCATACCATGGGGTCACACCACCAAAAGCAAAGGACTGTGGTGTCCCCCATGCTGCCATGTCCACTCTATAGGAGTGGAAAACCCCACTATAGTCCCCAACTCCGCTCCACCACACTGGATGTGGTCCCTCGGTCCCAATACCCTGAGTATATGCCATCTCGTGCATGTTCTGGAGCGTCAAAGTAGAGGACACTCTCTCCGCTAAGTAGCTCGAACGCGTCTCTGGGGTATCAAGGTAGGGGTAACAAGGAGATGGGTGCTGCGGTGGTGCTGCTGGCTGTGGTCGGGTCTCAGCAGTCCTCTCCCTCACACGACGTGGTCCTCTCCCTAACCTGAGTCTATCCTCCGCCGCTCTCACATTCTCCCCCTTATTCGGCTAGGGCATAACCTGAAGGATCGTGTCGTCAATGAGGTACGTCTGTGTCGGTCGGGGTGCATCCTCATCCTACTCATCGGAATCAACCGCATCCAAAGGCTCAGTCGGTGGAAGGTGCTTAGGAGCCGGTATCCTCATCCAGCTCATATCCCACACCCTCCATGCTAGGCTACCATCCTCCAAGGTTCTCAACCATTTCAGGTCGAGGTAGTAATCTCTTTCCATGGTAGGCACCAGGGTGGCCAAGGGAACATACTCAGAGGAAGCCTCAAAGGAGGCTAGCTTTTCAGCTAACCGAGTGGCAAAAGCACCACAAATCAAGTACCGAGTGGTAGAAGTAGCCATCAAAGCAAGGCTAGCACAGACCATGGCAAGAGCATTGAAGACCACCTTCTCGGTCCGCTCCGGGTTAAGATAAGCCACCAAAAGCAACAACTCGTGAGAGTTCAACTTACTCATGTCAGGCCTCTCATAAAGAAGGTTCGATATGGAACGAAGAAAGATCCTCAAAGTAACATGTTGGACATCATTAATCAATATGTTGCTGGCGGTGGGAGCTGACTTCCCAGAAAGGCAAGGCATTAGGCGGCAAACCCCGCACTCAACCGGAATGTCGCAGAGAGATCCCTTGGAAGGCTTAGCCAACCCAAGGTAAGAAGCAAAGAGGTCCATGGTTAGCACAAAACTCGTGTTCATAAGACGGAACTCAACAGACTGCCCAGTCGGCTCGTATTTAAACGAGCTCATGAACTCCAAGGTTAGAAAAGGATAGGTATGTTTCCGCAAATGGTACAGCCCTGTGAATCCCAAGGTCTCAAAGATATGACAGACATCCGTCTCAATCCCCAGGTCATCTAGAAGTGTGGTGTCCATACATCGAGTGAGTCTCATCTTCCGTTTCTGTAAAGCTACAAACCTCTCCCTCTGCTTGTAGTCCACAAAAACTACTGAAGGGTACTCTGGCACAGACGGTACTACTGGTCCGCTACCCTCCCCAACTTCGGGCTGAGAAATTGTACAAAAACGAAGGTAACTTAGATAGCATAAAAACGAAGTACGTTAAGAGAGTTCAAACTTAACTAATCAAAAGAGCTATGATGAATTTCATAGGGTAAGAATTGAAGTCAAAACAATAAAACTGTCGAGGGTAAAGTTTTCATAGGTCACTAGTATCAAGCTTAAAAGAGGAGCAAGATGAAGCGAGGAAGAAAGGTATGATCGGTAACGCTTATGATCCAAGAATAAGGGAACTCAGACCTCAAACAACAACATCCTCCTAAACGATTCCGAAAACTCCCCAGTAACAAAACTCATAACCACAACACTCCCAAGGATTTCCTTAAATCACTTACGTTACTTTATTCTATTCTATTCCAAGAAACAAGGTCTTAATTGTAACAGCGCTTTATCACCTCATATTTCCACATTCTAACACCATGAATTAAAACTATGTCCTTTAACTGAACAATTGGTGTCAACCATACCATTATCCTTCCCAGTTACTAAAACAAGCGCTAAGACTTTCCAACAATGTAGCTTACTCTCACTCTCGTACCAAGCTTCAAGTAGTAATCAATATCACTCACTTAAACCAACTAATAATCCCACCATCCAATTTCATCCACCTTAGGTCAAGTACTAAGCACTAGTATCCCAAACATAAACAACAAAGCCAGGTTCTATAACCTTAGTAACCAATGCCACTCACACTTGACACACAAAATCTACCAATCAAAAATACTCACTTTATCAAGGATCTAGGTATAAGAATCATCAAGTATGTCTCATCACACTACCTAAGTCTCTCCAACATCAAATCATCTCAAAACCAGGATTAAGGGTCAAACACAACAATCTCCTCAAAAGTCAAATTTCCAACCAAGGTCAACATTCCTCAAAAGAAAGAGTACCATAAAAAGGCGTTAAGGGAGGATAAGCAAGGAACAAAGGACAAGTTAGGAGTACAAGAGTAGCTTTCAAAGTAAAACAGAAGAGAGTTTAGGAAAAGGATAAGCACCAAGATATAAAGAATAAGGCAGATACACAAAGAATGAGAAACATCTTCGAGGAAGTAGAAGCATTCTTCAAAGGTTGAACAATTCTTCAATCCCCAGCAATAGGCACCAAATATTGGTCTTCATGTAGATAAGCTCACTGTAATTGATTCAAGGGCACAACAATTATTAAATGACAATCAACAAACACGTTAGAACCTAACAAAGAGCAAACACACTACAGACTACCGCCTTAGGTCCTTAAGTCTACCCATCTCTCATTCATTATTCAAGGTCAAGTTCAATTTAAATTTGGGGTACACGTGTGTGCGTCGGGAGCAACATATGCTCTGATACCAACTGTGACACCTCGCGATAAAGCGGAAAGTATAACTAATAAATTAAAGCGGAAATTTGTGAGATTTTAAAAACTTTTTATTGTAAGTTAAGGATTAACACGCGGGTGCCAAAAACGAAAAGAAACAAATACTACAATAGACAAATATAGGTTACTACAACCCAAGTCTAGAAAGCGGGAAAAAGATATCCCACGAATAAACATATAAGGGGTTTCTAAACTAGAACTAAGGTCCAAGGGTTTAGTTCTCGCTAGCCCACACGTCTTCCCCACGCAAGCATCTTCACAACCTGTCATTCATGTAAACATGAACGCCACAGTCAGTGGGGAGTAACTCAAGGTTCTCCCAGCCACAATATGTCGAAATGCAGGTAACAAACACTTAATTAAACATATGAATCATGCGACATATATGAACAATAAAGAATAAGGAGATATAATGAATAATCAAGATGAGATAGGCATATTACTTTCTTAATGGAATAGGTTTGGTAGGTTAGAATGAATATGCAATCAAGGAAATAGAATAACCAAGTCGACCAACCCATATTGACCGACTCAACAAGTGTAAGACATATACTTAGTATGAACTCACAAGACAACCATTTAGACTCCAACCTCTTGGTAGGACGACGATCATAATACGGTCCTAGTCTAAACCTGGATTCAGACTCTCGGGATGGACGTCACCCGATTCGACAAACGATATACCAATCGTATCCAAGACTCGAAACATGGCACACACTTGTAACCAAAGGTCGAGTAACCTCTAATCGGAAACATGGCACACACCCGTAACCAAAGGTCCGAAGAAAGGCGGAAGGATATCCTAATTCGGAAACATGGCACACACTCGTAACCAAAGGTCCGAAAGAGGAAAAATAACCCAATCCGGAAACATGGCACACACTCGTAACCAAAGGTCCGAAAGGGGTAAATAAGGAATGTCAAGTAGTCACAAAATTTAAAACGTCACACTTGAGTCACAATAAGAATAAGAATGATAATGCAAACATCATATGACACGGGATCATAAATGTCACATTCATACTCATGGCTTGCATCTCACCATAAGTACGGATGGGAACATTAATCCCAACGATCATATCGCAACTAGAGGGCTTATAGCTCACTCCTAGTATCCGATAGGACCAAGA
Organism: Silene latifolia; assembly: GCF_048544455.1. Classification (NCBI taxonomy): domain Eukaryota; kingdom Viridiplantae; phylum Streptophyta; class Magnoliopsida; order Caryophyllales; family Caryophyllaceae; genus Silene; species Silene latifolia. The sequence goes on along the minus strand of NC_133532.1, from coordinate 47,600,690 downwards.
CCCTCACAACAGAACCATACGAGGCATTATCAAGAATATGATTCTTCATAGGATAACCATTTAATAATAAATAACTCATAGTTGTCTTATAATATTAAATATTCCATTTCATAATTTAACATGCTGGTTAAATAAAATATACCAAGTGATAATGAATAATTTACGTTATATGAAATATACGGGATAAAATGTGACCAAGTCCAAGTGACTCATTTATGAGCCCAATAAACAAATTATAAGGAGTCCAACAATTAAATCACATTAAGCCCAACAAACAAGATATGTTAGACCCAACTTAATACTCGTGTAAAATTCAAACATATAATCACGTGAGACCCAACAATTTGATCATGTAAGACCCAAATAAATTGTCATGTGAAGTCCAATAATTAAATCATGTGAAATTCAATGAATGGACTAGGATAAGCCTAATTAAATAAACATGTAAAGCCCAATAAATAAGATGTGTGAAAGAGCGATAATTAACGGATTACTTATATAAAACACGAGACGGGAAATAAATAATATTTTAATTAAACTAAACTAGCGCCCAACAATTTATAACCATGACTAGCCCTATTAAAATGTCATACCACACCTATATGGCCCAATAACATATAATATAAAATAAGCCCAATTTGCCACGTTACTAAATAGCAAGACGAGTACATGAGCATATTTGAGATGGTAATTTAAATAATTAAGTAATGGGGTTTTATAAGTATAAATCATGAAAGGGAGGCATTTAAATGAATGAATTTAACGAATTGCGTTTTATAAAGACACGAGACGGAAATCGAATAATTTCAAACAACCAAAATTTGTGCCAATGGCAAACTACTGCCACGACTCAAGGGAACCCCATTTGGGAAACCCTTCTACGCCTCAACAACCACCCAAACATGGGTCAAACACCGCTCATTCGACAACCCAAAACCGTGTCATGAAAGCTCATGAACCACACTAGAAACCCGTACCAACCAACATGATTTCCTGCCCTGCAACCGTGCCCAAAATAGGGGCGAAACAGTCCTCAAATCTGCCCAAAACAACCCGATACAAGCAATGGCACAGTGACTTAAGACGGATTTTAAAGCAAAATTAAGACGGGAATCTCTCATGTAAGCAACCACACTCATAAGCATACTTGAGATGGAACCAAAACTGCTAATTTCGCATATACCCACATCCCATTTAACTCAACATGACCCCCTTTAATCGTCTAACCACAGTCCACAAGACCACCATTACGACTATTCAAAACAGTCCCGCAACTAAGACTATTAACCACCCAAGGACAGGGGACGGAACCGTCCCATTTTCGTCCAATTTGCTACGACGACAACTACTTTATACAAGTCGTCATCCAAGGGACTAAAGACTCGATTTTTCTTCAAGTAAACACAATAAGGGAGCAAGATAAACAGCATACAAACATACATATGAAATAAACGATTCACATAAACACATAATCTCGACATAATGTCGAGTAACCTATCACCGTTACCTCATAACTTTCTCAATGAGCACGATTTCCGACTCAAACATCTCCGAGTCTTCAAATCCTTCATCAAAGGACAAGAAAACGGGATAAAGAAGCTAAAAGACGACATTTTTATAAGGCGGCGAAAAACAAAACCACTACAAAAACGAGACTTTAATACCTTAAAATATGAAGGAGGAAGTAAGGAGAAGAATGGTGCAGAAATTAAGAGGAAAGGTCGAGAAATGGCGATGAGATCTTGGTTTGTAGCTCGGCCAAAAATGACATTGTTTGCTCTGGTTTTGTTGCTGTCGTTGCTGTTTGTTTTTCGCAAAGAAAGAGAAGAAGAGGAAATGAGGTGTGCATTGTGCAGGTGGGTCACGGTTAAGACCACAAAATGATATACATTAACATATATAATAATAATAATAATAATAATAATAATAATAATAATAATAAGGGTGTGGGAGCCCAGATTGTCTCTCGGCTCCCCACCAATTTCATGTAAACTTTTATTTTTATTTTAATGAAAGCTGCGCGATAATAATAATAATAATAATAATAATAATAATAATAATAATAATAATAATAATAATAATAATAATAATAATAATAATAATAATAATAATAATAATAATAATAATAATAATAATAATAATAATAATAATAATAATAATAATAAATAATAATAATAATAATAATAATAATAATAATAATAATAATAATTATAATAGAGATATTTAAAAGTAGAGTGTTGGATGTTAGGTGGGTGTGATGTGTTGTCGAAATCTAGTTGGTCCGGATCAAAGTAAGTACAAAGTAAAATGTGACGGTCTATAGCTAGACGGAAATTAAGACGGAGATTATTATTACTGCTGTCACTATTATTATCCGACCAAAATATGTATACATTTATTCTTATATAAATTATGCATCAAAAATATAATTTAATAATACGTATTTTATTTTTATAAAAATGAGCTTTTATATAATACATTTATAAAAATCGTATTTGACATAAAATTAGTTAAATTAAATAATTCAAAAATATGAAATAAAGTAATCGAACAGTTTAATAAATTTAAAATGTCAAAATGGAAAATTCGCGGGTGTTACAGAGCATCTCAGACGGTCTCTATAGCTGTGAAAATTCTAGCATAGATAACATGAATTATTCAGCTACTACGACTGTCAACACATGGCTTAAATACGACTCCATATATGCTTGAAAAGATGTAAAACATTCATGTATGCTCATAGAAAAGACAACTAAGTACACCATCATAGACAATCAACATTATGAGTAAACTTCTCAATTCCCATAGTCAGACGGTCTCTACAGCTGTAACAATTTTTAACATATTTAGCAAGAATTAACATTGCTACTACTATATCAAAGGTTTAACTCCTAAACATGTATTCATATTCAACACAATCTCAATTATAGAAGACGAATTTCAATTTGGGGCACTTTTAAGACGGAGTTTTAAGGCAAATTTTGAGGTGAAAATCACAAAATTCGGCTTCCCACATGATATAGACAACATATACTACTCAATTTCATCACTCAATCATGTAAAAGAAACCCAAAAATCAATTTGATTTCGAAAACCCTAGAAAATTCGCCCCCAAATTTTGCAATTTCCATTCAATTTTAGCACAATAGACAACAACAATCATAAGAGGGAAGCATGTGGATCATATTACAACAATTACAAGCAACTTTTCTTCCATATAAACCGAATTTCAGATTATTCCACCATTCCAATTATTTCTAAGTGATGAAAACATGAAAATAAGAAAGAAATTCATACCTTGCTCGATTAGGAAGTGAAAGAACGAATCAAAGCAATGAAAAATAAGGGTTTTATGAAAGAAGAAGAAAAAGTATGAAGAATAAGGGTTTTATGAAACCCGCGGAAGTCACTGTACTGTAGCCTACTCGATCGAGTGCCTACGGTACTCGATCGAGTAGGCGCTATTTCATCGAGTAATCGTAATAAATTCCTACGTCTCGACGTCATAGCTTCCTAACTAGATCGAGTGCGGTCTACTCGGTCTATTAAGCACTTGCACTCGGTCAAGTAAGATTAAGTACACGGTCAGAATTACGAAATTAACTGAAGGTTCCTGCAAAACAATATCACGTGTCGATTCCAAACCAAGTTCGGAAGTCGTCACTGGTTATCGTACTCGTTCATATTTTACCATTTCTAAACAAATATATCATACGGTCTTACCAAATAAGATGCACATCGCATTATTCTATCATGAACTTCACTCAACACGATTTACCTGCTACCGAATCCTCCACGTATGCAACTATCTCATTATATCATGTCTAAATTGGTTTTACCACATTATTAACAAATTTATACTCACACTATTTGAAACACATAATTAACGACAAATTCCATGTATTGTCCAAGTGTATTTGTAACACCCCCATACTCCAAGTGCCTTACCAGGACCACTTAAGGCATGGAAGTACTACCATCTCGGTTCCCCGAGGCAATGATAATCATAAGACAATAAAGAAACGTACTTTAAAAGTAAATATAGTTTAAGTGATTACATGATCAAAACAAAAACTGCTAAACTGAAATACAACATTCTCAGACGGTCTCATCGCTAAAACTATCAAAGCTATGAAACATCATCGACACAATGGAGGACTTCTAATCGCCACGTGATGACTCATCCCAGCTATCCCATACGCATCATATCATACCTGCTCAATAACTGCTCACCACCCCCGAATGGATCACCACAGTTTTTAAAACATTTAAACGGGGTCAGTACTAATCACACAATTTATATAAACCAACAACACAGTAAACAAGCAGCTCACACGGTCACACACACAATCACACCCACTCCAATCAATCTCCGTCATCAATCGTCCACCGGACCTACCTCGCTGATGGGGGACCGCAGCCGTTCCCACCTAAGCCCCGCTCATCATACCGAGCGATAACCCTGTCCCATTAATGTGCACATCCCCTTCCGTGGCGGGTTCCACGAAGGGCGAAACTAGGGCGTGAAGCCACTCCCGCAAGTAACTCCACTCAGCCGAGAACGCATCTCGAGAACCAGAGACAAACAATCAGCAATCACAATACAACATCAACAACCGTCTGAATCAATCAACAATATACAATCACAACCGTCTGAATCAATCAACAATCACGAAATACAGCACAATCACCACACATTATGTAATTAATACTGAGTAGGGAAACCCTACCTGGAAAGCAACACAAACATCAGACGATCTAGCAGCTGTATCAAAACCTTTCCTCTACGAACCCTTCTCCTATACACATAATCATACAATTATCACCTAATCAACATAACCCTCCCAAAACTACCCAATTAGGGTTTTAAACAAACTCAAAGAAATAGTATAAAATTGGTATATAGATCTTACCTTTGACGCAAGGAACACTATGATGCAAAGAACAAGATGATCCGACACTCCTAGCCTTGGGGATTTGCCAACAACGCGACGAGAGAGAACTACGTAACTCCTTTTTCTTTTGAAGGGTTTAGAAAGGTTAAAAGTGATTAAATAAATTGACGGAAACCTTTTATATCAAACTCGCGTTATTAGCAAAACCCGTCAAAACATTCCCCGTAAACCGACTACTCGATCGAGTAGCTAAGGTACTCGATCGAGTGCCCCCTTACTCGATCGAGTATCTACGTTACTCGATCGAGTACCCAACAGGTCAGAAACTATTTTAAAACGCAACACACCCTTACTCGACAGAGTAAGGCCTACTCGATAGAGTACCCAGAGACTCATAAAACCGTAGTATTACAGTCTTCCCTCCTTAAAAAGAACTTCGTCCCCGAAGTTCAACCCATACATAAAAACAACCATACTAACTCGACCAAGACACAACAACATAACTAAGAACTCAAGAACTCGACCAAACATAAAACATGAACTCTTAACACCCACTCCACCAACTATGTTTACTTCCTTAACATGACTCACGATATCGTATCCATCACATATATATCTCTCACAACACCAACTCCATACATAACCAACTACCATCCTCTAACGCTGCTAGCTCCATAATATCATCCACTATCAAATCCAAAATCAAGACACTCATAGACATCAAACGGAATGTTACATTCTACCACCCTTAAAAGGAACTTCGTCCTTGAAGTTTACTAACACTCATAAACATCATCATCCAATTGTCAACACTGGTGAAATATTCTCACACTCCTAAACATCGAACTACTACAAGCACGGTCATGACCTTTAACAAAATTAACCACAACACGAATCAACCTTTTATTCGACATCAAGACTCAAACTTCCAAATATATTACCATATGCACACCCATCAAAATCTCTTTTATCGCATCCTACTCCTCTTAAGATAAATGTTACGTCCTCGTAACTCGCTAATACTAAATCCCAGATATATCTTGTCATTATCCTCATCACCACCGCATGTCAAAGATAACCACCTATAATCTAAACACTCGACATGCACATATCCAAGGCTCTCTTACTTAAACAACTCTCATACTTCACTTCACTCGTCACACCACCTAACCTATACCACAAAATCCTTAGCTTAACCCAAAACTTCACTTGTTCCCTATTACCGCAACATGACACACCTCTCTATATAAACTATATAAAACTCTTATCGCCAAAAGCATAACTCACGATCCACACTTTTTACGTACACTCACACTAGATCCTCAAGTTCCTTTCTTCCATTACCGCAAGACTCATACATAACTTAACACGACACTAATTACTCAACACCCTACACTCATTGTCCCAACAAAGGATTATGAACCACCTGCATATATCAGATCATGACTATAACTACTGATGCCTCAACTTAAAACAAGATCAAAATTACTGTATCAACTTCTCACAACTGTGTCCCATCAACAGAATGTCACTATACCATGACAACAACGAAAACATGTACAACTCTCTTTCATATCATACTCTACCCTCATTCCCAAACTTAACTTGGTAAAGAAAACATCAATAAACAAAACAACTGTCTATCCGTACAAACTGAAACTCACAGGAGGCAACAGCAAACAAAACAACAATCTATGTATGACTGGTATGTACTTTTGAAAACTCGTATCATAATCATCCCGCCTACTCCACTACAACCGGTGACGGCATCGCAACACCGCCACCAACAGCCACACCGCAGTGCGAAAATACCCGTATCACAACACTATGTACCATGCCCGGATCACCACCCGAGGCACAACAATCACATCGATAGACATCATAACTGCATACAACTCCCATAAACACTGACTCAGAATAACTTCTCAGACAAGAAAAACTTACTCAAATCCACTTTACTAAATCATAACACAACATATTTTATGAATTAAACAGATAATAACCTCGTGAATATCATCCCCTTACCATATCACAGATTGACATGTATCATGAATACATACAAGTATAACCAGTCATGCCAGATCACTCAAATTATTACCTTTTTGAATATCATTCAATTAGATTAGCGTACCTAACATGCATTACAGAACATTCAAATAACAACTTTATGATAATCACACCATACCACGTCTTGTGAAGTCAAAACCTCACACAAACATTTATATATCACAGACCCGTAATCACATCCAACCAGTCAATCCTGATCACGTAAGTTACCACCAGATAAAAGTTACCTCTCACCCGAGCTTAATTCGTATGCCCCTCATAACACATTCTCTTATTCGCATAACCATCACCTCATGCCAAATATAACCATACCATTAATCGTTTATATTCAATTTACGAATTAACTACTTAATTCACCTTAGCCATTATTATTTAATCCGTATTAAATAATTATCTCAACATCGCGTTTGACTAATTATTAGTCAATAACTCCGACTAACCGCTTAGTCATATTAGGCATCAACATGACTGTATTTTTATACCGTCACATCTCTCAAACGTATCCTATAGGTGTGACTTTTAGGGACCAGTTGATCACCGCCATCAGTATGACAATAACGTCAAACTTATCTAGCAAGCCAACCGTTATTGATAAACGTGGACCAACTGATAATAATACAAAAGTATACCCTTTGATCCTTTTAGAGATTTATATGTCATTGCACTAACTGTGGAGGACACCAGTCCCAACAAGCTCCCACTTGTCCGTACAAGTGTATGTGCAATAACGTTATCCGCACTAACTGGAGGACACCGGCTCCAACAAACTCCCACTTGTCCGTACAAGTGTATGTGCGATAACCGATTCTCATATCCATTTAAAATTTCTCCCACTCAATGTAAAACAATTTGCAGATATCCGCAAAGGTCGTATTTTACAATCGATCTGTATCAAGAGTGGTTTCCCCGACTAGAGAGTAACTTAACCGATAAAACGAATTCGTATTCGAGCATGGCCATGCATTTCGATTCTGACTCCTCGAGTGGCCCCGAGAAATATCGAGTACGATAAAGGCTGAATATTTCCTTCAACTCGACTCCTGCCGATCTAAGCACAGCATGAAATGACCCAGAAAAAAACTACTTGGCCCTCTGTTACGGATGACCGTGAGAAAGAAACCAAAGTCACCCAAAATCTGCCTTAATCTCAAGAGACAGTCGATAGTCAAAAGAATCGACTCTTAGGATCACCATGGAGGTCCTATCCACGACCTGGCACCGAATGTTATAAAACATTTAGGACTCCACGTCGTTGTCACAATTGTGTCCTACGAGATATTCGTATAACTCGCCTCTGTGATTGGTCAGTCAACCGTTTGACTTATGGCTCGTTGAACCCACCATCAACCAACGTCACAAAATAATTGCCAGAGTTATCAGCTCACGTGGGCAATTAAGGACCAAAAATATAATGTTTGTTCAGTTCACTTTATGGTGTTCAAAATTGTCGTACAACTCCACATGAAAAACAAAATATATAAATATCAAAACGATGATGTCGTATAGAGTACACAAGAAAATGAATCTAATCCATAAAAGAGTACTACAACTCAGGAACACATTTAATTCCCATGGAATTAACATGCCCTTCATGCTTGTCTTGTCATAATGGTTTAGTGAGAGGATCTGCTATATTATCATCTGTAGCAATCTTTTCTATCACTACCTCCTTTTGCTCCACGTAATCTCGGATTAGATGAGCTTTCCGTTGTACATATCTAGACTTGTTGCTAGACTTAGGCTCCTTAGCCTGGAAGATGGCACCTCTATTGTCGCAATAGATGGTGATCGGGTCATTCGAACTAGGCACTACAGATAGTCCTTGTAAGAATTGACGCATCCATATCGCTTCCTTTGCAGCTTCAGACGCGGCATAGTACTCGGACTCGGTCGTAGAATCTTTGTAACACTTTGTTTGGAACTCTTCCGGTGATGCAGCGCCATTAAGAGTAAAAACGAATCCAGGACCGAGATTTCGAGTCATCTCGATCCGTTTGGAAGCTAGCATCTCACAGTAACCGGTTGCGCATAGCTTTTGATCGCCTCCATAAGTCAATGCCCAATCTTTAGTCCTCCGTAGGTACTTAAGAATGTTCTTGGATGACCATCCAATGTGATTCACCGGATCTTTGTTGGAATCGACTTGTCATACTCAATGCATATGCCACGTCTGGACGTGTGCATATCATGGCATACATGATTGATCCTATAGCCGAAGCATAAGGAATCCGGGTCATGCGCTCTTTCTCTTCCGGTGTCTCTGGTGCCTGAGACTCGCTCAAATGCACCCCTGGAGCCATAGGAAGAAACCCCTTTTTGGAGTTAGTCATGCTGAATCTCTCTAGTATCTTGTCTATATAAGACTCCTAACTAAGAGATAACATCCGACGTGATCTATTTCGATAGATACGGATGCCCAAAATTCTTTGTGCCTCACCCAGATCTTTCATCTGGAAATGGTTCTTCAACCATACTTTTACCGAAGTTAAGAGAGGTATGTCATTCCCAATCAGGAGTATGTCATCAACATACAATATTAGGAAGACAATCTTGCTCCCACTCGACTTGACATATAGACATGGTTCCTCGACCGATCGAGTAAATCCATTCTCTTTTATCACTTGGTCGAAACGATGATTCCAACTCCGAGAAGCTTGCTTAAGTCCATAAATGGAACGCTTAAGCTTGCACACTTTCTTAGGATGTTCAGGATCGATGAAACCTTCGGGCTGTACCATGTACAACTCTTCCTCCAAATAACCGTTTAAGAAGGCGGTTTTCACATCCATCTGCCAAATTTCATAGTCATGAAAAGCGGCAATCGCTAAGATAATCCGAATGGAACGCAGCATGACTACGGGTGCAAAAATTTCATCGTAGTGCAAACCTGGGACTTGGGTGAAACCTTTAGCAACTAGTCGTGCTTTATAGATATCTTGTTGACCTTCCACAGAATGTTTTATCTTGTAAAGCCATTTGCATTTAAGGGGACGAACCTTAGCAGGCAAGTCAACAAGATCCCATACGTTGTTCTCATACATGGAGTCCATCTCGGATTGCATGGCCTCTAGCCATAGCTTTGAGTCGGAACTAGTCATGGCACCTTTATAGGTTGCGGGTTCACTACTCGTTAAGAGCAGAATGTCATCTATGTCATGTTCCTCGACCATACCAATGTATCTGTCCGGAGGAATAGAGACTCTACCCGACCTCCTAGGTTCCTCAGGAATACCAACTGCAGCCGGGATTGAAGGAACTGGTTGTAACACCCCGGTTTATGAAGGAGCCTTTGGCAAGACATTCCCTAATAAACCGAACTGTTACCATCTCGGTCTCCCGAGGTAGTGAATAACAAATTAAACTCCAAGGCAATTTATTTAACATTTTAACTTAACTATTACAAATTCTCCTTTTAAATTAAATTACAAGAACTGACGTAAATAAAAGTGAAGTAAATAAAAGTGAAGTCTTCTAAATGATGAACTAGCCACTAGGTCATCTGATCCAGTGTCTCACGCCCATCCAGCTCCCGTCCTATCTCATAAACCTGTCAAGTCTGCTCCCCATAAAACGGTTCATCACAGGTGTTCACGAATACACAGGGTCAACCACGAGGTTGAGTAGGGAAAACAATAAAACAGTAAATATGATATGCATGATACTCCGTCACCTCCATCTCCACCTCAACTCATCACACACAACCCTAAGCACGCCCACCATACCGATCCCGGTAGACTATATATATCGACCGTAGTCGATCCCCTTCATAGCGGAGGACACCAGGGCAAGTCTGCAGAAAGCACTGGGCCTTATCACAACATCACATCATATCTCATCATCGTCACCACCACACCATCCTCCAACTCCAATGCATATGCAATGCTCAACAGTAATCAATGCAACATGATATGTATATCAATGAATAAAATCCTGCCAGCTATCAAAATAATGAAATAACATAATCAACACGAACAGTTCAGTCAACCACACTCCAGTGTATGAATCATAACATAAATTACAACCACGCACAAGTCATCGATCACAGCTCGGTCACATGTAACACAACAACTCAACACAATTTAACAACACCGGTAAGTCAAGTGTATTTCCCTACCTCAAAGTGCCAGCAATTCCAATTAAGCAGTTAAGCAGTCCAGAAGGTAAAGCAATGAATTTGATTATCGATTCTTCACGAATTCGTCACCTAAAACAATTATAATAATTATAATTACTAACTACTAAATATAGTAATTTCCCAAAATAGAAGCTTTCCCGAAATACATTCCCGACACCAACTTATGCCCAACTGGTAACTAAAATAACCCGATTAGTCATTTGACCCAACTTCCCAAAATAGAAAGTTACTAAAGTAGAATTTCTTAGAATGGAAACTTTCCCGATATAGTAGCCTTTTCATTTTAACAAATCCGTCTCAAAATCCCGCTTCTAGTTAATTAATTATTATTTTATTTTAATTAACTCGGAACTAAATCAAATGATAATTAAAGGATTAAACGTCATATGCGATTTTAATAAAAACCCAAATCGATTATTTGAATAACTCAACACCCGACTCAAACCCGTCTTTAAATATTTTAATACACTCGGGAATCAATTAAATAAATTATTAGATGACTCGGGATTAAATTAATTAATTAAGAATACGATTCATTACAAATTGTAACGATTTAAATATGAAAAACCCGCTTCGAAAACAAAAACAACTCGATATACACACGTCCCCTTCACACACGCACACACACCACCCACAGCCACCTCACCACCGCGACAACCACCGACCCAACACCCACTCGACCCAGCCACCAAAGCAAACACCCCCATGGGTCGACCCTCGCCGGCGAGGTGAACCACGGCCGTCTTTTGGCCTGGTTCACAGCCGCGCCTTCCCAAACACCTCTCGTTCCCAACCTGCCACCACCGCAACTTTCCCCAAAACACTATTCTATCACCGTCATTTTGTTCGCCGCCAACCCACGCCCACATACACCGCAGCACCACCTTGTCGACCTCCCCCTAGTCGACGTTGGCACCACCCAAACTTACCCATCTAAAACTCGCCTGAAACGCATCTTAAACCCGTTTCTACCACCCCTGTCGCTGCCGCCTTTTACTGTCATTATCACCGCTCAAAACCACCCTAACCACCACCACTCCACTCGTCCCTTACCACCCATTACCCTTACCCCGACATCAACCACTCATATCCCCTCCCTAAGACACGACACTACAACCAACAACCCACGACATTCATATAAAACAGAGGAAGGAATTGCTCTTACCATTTTTCTGCCACCACCACGGCCACCACGGCCACCTAAGAACGTCGACGACCACCACTAGCCCTTCCTTGATGCACGGTCAACACTCACGCTCTCTCTCTCTCTCTCGTTTTGCGTGAGGCTTGAGATTGGATCTGAAAAAGGAGGGAGGCGGGTTGAGGGAAGGATTAGGGTAGTGTTTAGGTTAACTAGGTTTAGGGTTAGGGTAATTAGGCTAAATGGGCTTAGGGTTTAATTGGGCTGGACAGTTATTGGGCCACTCACATGTGATGACTCACATTTCGAATTATATATAAAACCGACTCAATTAACTTAGCTCGATACGACGCGAGTTAAATAAAGTAACTTAACATAATTATCGACTCAACAATTTGCCCGACTTAATTAGTAATATAATATGATAAAATGTATAATAAATAATATTATATGATATCCATTTAATTTATTATATAAAATCCATTTAATTTATTATATAAAATACGGGGTATTACAGTCTTCCCCCCTTAAAATGAACTTCGTCCCGAAGTTCTCTCCCGTACCCAAACCTCAAAAGGGTATTGTATATCGTACTTACAGACGTCACGCATTTCTAACACGGTTAACACACACTTTTGACACATTAATTAAACATGACAAACACGGAATGTTACATTCTGCCCTCCTAAAAAAAATAAACTTCGTCCCGAAGTTTAACTCATCATTACTTAGCCAACTAACTATAACTAACAACTACCTGAGAACACGAATATATATCAACTATATAATCATCTGAGACACTGTCATCTTTCCATCTCAATTCCGATCTCAACTCAATTAACTCGATAACCATGGTCGCGCTGGACCGCAAACGTAACTCGGTACAAAGGCCCCACAACTCATAACTCAATACCAGTAGTTTAACTATACTCTCCTTTTACACATCAACCAACTAACAGAAGTAGAAACAACACCTATAGAACTCATTTGCATAGGTACCCCACAACGAAACACCTACTTGGTCAACTATAATCTACAAACAAGTGCAATTTAAGCATTAAGATTTTACAATCCTACCCGACTAGAAACATGGTTACGTCCTCGTAACCTCTTTTCAATTTTCATATACATATGCAACAAAATCATTATCAACCACATGTGATAGGAAGAACATATGATAACAGATTGCGCATTAACGTTAAGGTCGAAACAAGGTTCTATTATGGAATTAGCTGGTTGTCAACAAGTAACATTTATTACTAGCTTATGCCTAACTTAAAAACACAACATCAAACTAAAGAATAACAAGAAAAGAACCAAGGTTTACACGGTTTCACAACTAACAAATTTGGTGATCAATTCTAGACTATGAACAAGCGAGAGCAAAATCAACAAAACAATTTAAGAACTTCTCACATTTGTAAACATATCACAGAAATAGATCTACCACTACTATCTATCACAAACACAGGACCTTATTGACACGTCCATTCAACCCTTTACTCACTCACTGGTTTAGGTCACGAATTAGGTCGATGAATTTAAGCAATCTAACAACATACCCATAACTCATACTTTAAATTATAAAAAAAAAATTGTTTGCACGATATCAATTTTGAAAACATGCTTCCCAATAAAAGTAACTACATATGATCTATGACAACGACAACATTACTTCCATATCACCCTATGTTCACATTTTAGCAACCATATCATTCAATTGTGTCCAGCAACTTAGTATAATTCATTCTCAGCAAAACAAGAGATATTGTATAAATAGTTTAAACATAACGACTATCATTTAAACCAATGCATATCATGTGAATCATCAAAGGGTTATCCTATTATAATTGTCAGCATAGTTATCATAACAATCTTCATGTTAATATAATTGATAGTAACGACACGAGAATATAAATATGCCAATTGTCGTGTTATATCAAACAGTTTCCTTTATATCATACCCATGCATTTGCAAGAATCACTTTAGTGCTTTACGACATTGTAATAACGAACATATTCAATAACAAGAATAACAACACTGTTTATTATCATGTTATAGGCTTTAGGTTCGACTGAAATAATTTAATACAATGAAGGCAATAAGTATAACTATAGGCACACAGACTCACATAAAGGACCTTAGGACTCAGATGACATCCTACATGTGGGAACATTTAGACATAACCATTACTACCGTTCCTGTGTAAAATATTTAACATCATTATTGTAAATATTCATGTGAGTACATTAGGACATTTAACGCCACCAAATTTACCAAGATATGATAATATGGTTTTATGTTTATGTATACCCGACCACTATACGAATATGATGAACAACAGAGGTATTACAACATGCCACAAAATATGCAAACAACTGGACTCGTACAAACATTTCACCCTCGATTAAGAATCAAATTAAGCTATCCAATTTTACTCATGCTACCATGCCAACAATGTTACCAACTAAGTCTTAATTGTATCACTTGTTAAGATATATAACTACTGAACATGCGTGCTACTATCATCATGTAAAACATTATAATTTCACATTACTAAGGCTCATTAATTATTCAAACAACTGTATGAAAACTTAACATAGAACGTACATTTTACAAGTCATGATTCACGTTGTAACTTTCGAAAATCACAATTAAATAACTGTCCAACGAATACTTGAGTTAGATTACTTTTTATAACATACCGAGAGTTAAAAACACAGGGGAAAAAGAATTATGTCTAAAGCACAAGAATTTCATTTCTAAAGCATTTTACAACTCAGTTGTTCCAAATAAGTATGTGACGGCAATTGGTTCGAAACTTGGGTCAGTTTGCAAAACGTACCATTTAATATAGAACATCAAGAATTTTCGTGGCTTAACAATTTGAAAACATATGCGAATCTTCTGATCGATGGAGTTGGAATTATGCAAAAATTAGCCATACAATTTAAATGAGGATTTTTACAAAATCATTGGTCAAAACATCACTGCACAGGAACTTCCTGACCACCGCCCACTAAAATATTTATTACTCCTAGTCCGTATATCATATAAGCATGAAACCAACGCCAAATGGACATTGACTCATGAGGCTATCTCTCACAAAATTTTCATCCATAGGGGATTAACAGAAAAGAAATGACAGCAAGATCACTTAGGGAGTAAAATCAAACAAACGTGTTTCAGCACTAGGTCATTCATCTACTATGTTCCAAGCTCTTACAACCACACTATCTATACTAACTCATCCTAACTTAAATCTCACACTGTATACCTTCGTAACATCTACCCCATAGAATCCCGTTGCATCTCGATCTACTCCTTAAATCTAATCACGATTGCTATGACTAGAAACATGCAATTCAATAGTGTTTCTTATTACTATCACAAGACTATACTAGCATGGCTTTGGGATCACATAACCGCATATCACTAGACATAATAGTACTATCAACACATCATTCAACATCCACCTAGGTAAATATCATAAATTCGCAGTTATTCTCATGCTTACGATTACCACAATCCAACGCTTCATTGATTATCCATCCAGATAAATGTCATAATTTCAGCACTAGGTCTCAAGGTATACATCAACTCGCTTATATCCAAGGTTTTCCTTCTAACTACCCCATTCACTCGTTTTCTCTTGGGTTGCCTGGTTCAAAACTGAGAGGGCAAAAGAGCACGCATTAAGGGCGCCTTCTTAACCGCACTGTGAGCTCCTAACAGTTTATTCCCAGGGGTTCATTTTATTTAGACACACCCTACGTTCATTGGGTTCATTGGTTTAGGCCTGAGGATCGTTCGCTCTGATACCACTTTGTAACACCCCGGTTTATGAAGGAGCCTTTGGCAAGACATTCCCTAATAAACCGAACTGTTACCATCTCGGTCTCCCGAGGTAGTGAATAACAAATTAAACTCCAAGGCAATTTATTTAACATTTTAACTTAACTATTACAAATTCTCCTTTTAAATTAAATTACAAGAACTGACGTAAATAAAAGTGAAGTAAATAAAAGTGAAGTCTTCTAAATGATGAACTAGCCACTAGGTCATCTGATCCAGTGTCTCACGCCCATCCAGCTCCCGTCCTATCTCATAAACCTGTCAAGTCTGCTCCCCATAAAACGGTTCATCACAGGTGTTCACGAATACACAGGGTCAACCACGAGGTTGAGTAGGGAAAACAATAAAACAGTAAATATGATATGCATGATACTTCGTCACCTCCATCTCCACCTCAACTCATCACACACAACCCCGGCACGCCCAGCCATACCGATCCCCGGTAGACTATATATATCGACCGTAGTCGATCCGCCCGCTCGTTACGGAGGACACCAGGGCAAGTCTGCAGAACCGCACTGGGCCTTATCACAACATCACATCATATCTCATCATCGTCACCACCACACCATCCTCCAACTCCAATGCATATGCAATGCTCAACAGTAATCAATGCAACATGATATGTATATCAATGAATAAAATCTGCCACTATCAAAATAATGAAATAACATAATCAACACGAACAGATTCATCAACCACACTCCGGTGTATGAATCATAACATAAATTACAACCACGCACAAGTCATCGATCACAGCTCGGTCACATGTAACACAACAACTCAACACAATTTAACAACACCGGTAAGTCAAGTGTATTTCCCTACCTCAAAGTGCCAGCAATTCCAATTAAGCAGTTAAGCAGTCCAGAAGGTAAAGCAATGAATTTGATTATCGATTCTTCACGAATTCGTCACCTAAAACAATTATAATAATTATAATTACTAACTACTAAATATAGTAATTTCCCAAAATAGAAGCTTTCCCGAAATACATTCCCGACACCAACTTATGCCCAACTGGTAACTAAAATAACCCGATTAGTCATTTGACCCAACTTCCCAAAATAGAAAGTTACTAAAGTAGAATTTCTTAGAATGGAAACTTTCCCGATATAGTAGCCTTTTCATTTTAACAAATCCGTCTCAAAATCCCGCTTCTAGTTAATTAATTATTATTTTATTTTAATTAACTCGGAACTAAATCAAATGATAATTAAAGGATTAAACGTCATATGCGATTTTAATAAAAACCCAAATCGATTATTTGAATAACTCAACACCCGACTCAAACCCGTCTTTAAATATTTTAATACACTCGGGAATCAATTAAATAAATTATTAGATGACTCGGGATTAAATTAATTAATTAAGAATACGATTCATTACAAATTGTAACGATTTAAATATGAAAAACCCGCTTCGAAAACAAAAACAACTCGATATACACACGTCCCCTTCACACACGCACACACACCACCACAGGCCACCTCACCACCGCGACAACCACCTGACCCAACACCCACTCGACCCGAGCCACCAGCAAACACCCCCACTGGGGTCGACCCTCGCCGGCGAGGTGAACCACGGCCGTCTTTTGGCCTGGTTCGCCGCGCCTTCCCAAACACCTCTCGTTCCCAACCCGCCACCACCGCAACTTTCCCCAAAACACTATTCTATCACCGTCATTTTGTTCGCCGCCAACCCACGCCCACATACACACCGCAAAGACCACCTTGTCGACCTCCCCTAGTCGACGTTGGCACCACCCAAACTTACCCATCTAAAACTACTTTGAAACGCATCTTAAACCCGTTTCTACCACCCCTGTGCCGCCGCCTTTTCGTCATTATCACCGCTCAAAACCACCCTAACCACCACCACTCCACTCGTCCCTTACCACCCATTACCCTTACCCCGACATCAACCACTCATATCCCCTCCCTAAGACACGACACTACAACCAACAACCCACGACATTCATATAAAACAGAGGAAGGAATTGTTCTTACCATTTTTCTGCCACCACCACGGCCACCACGGCCACCTAAGAACGTCGACGACCACCACTAACCCTTCCTTGATGCACGGTCAACACTCACGCTCTCTCTCTCTCTCTCGTTTTGCGTGAGGCTTGAGATTGGATCTGAAAAAGGAGGGAGGTGGGTTGAGGGAAGGATTAGGGTAGTGTTTAGGTTAACTAGGTTTAGGGTTAGGGTAATTAGGCTAAATGGGCTTAGGGTTTAATTGGGCTGGACAGTTATTGGGCCAGCTCACATGTGACAGCTCACATTTCGAATTATATATAAAACCGACTCAATTAACTTAGCTCGATACGACGCGAGTTAAATAAAGTAACTTAACATAATTATCGACTCAACAATTTGCCCGACTTAATTAGTAATATAATATGATAAAATGTATAATAAATAATATTATATGATATCCATTTAATTTATTATATAAAATCCATTTAATTTATTATATAAAATACGGGGTATTACACTGGTTCCTCCAATGGTTGCTCGGCATTTGGTTCTGAAATCTCCGACAGCTCAAAGGTTCTATTACTCTTCGCGTTCTCGAGAAACTCCTTCTCTAAGAATGCCGCACTAGCCGCAACAAATACACGTTGTTCGGTTGGCGAATAGAAGTAATGACCAAATGTTCCTTTAGGATAACCTATAAAGTATGTCTTGACCGATCGCGGGCCGAGCTTATCCTCGTGTCTCCACTAGACATAAGCCTCGCAGCCCCAAACCCGTATAAAGGACAAGTTGGGGACCGTTCCCTTCCATAGTTCATATGGAGTCTTGTCAACAGCTTTAGACGGACTTCGGTTAAGTATTAGAGCAGCTGATAGAAGAGCATAAACCCACAATGAATCAGGCAATACGGTGTGACTCATCATGGATCGAACCATATCAAGTAGTGTTCGATTTCTCCGTTCGGACACACCATTCAACTGTGGTGTTCCAGGTGGAGTTAACTGTAAGACAATCCCACAGTCCTTAAGGTGTTGATCAAACTCGTGTGAAAGATACTCGCCACCATGGTCGATCGTAGTATTTTAATCTTTCTACCCGGTTGGTTCTCATCCGATTCTCGGTATTCTTTGAATTTCTCAAAGGACTCACTTTTATGCTTCATTAAGTAGACATAGCCATATCTACTTAAATCGTCCGTGAAAGTGATGAAATACCTATAGCCTTCTCGTGCGGTGATTGACATAGGTCCACATACATCCGTATGTATGAGTCCTAATAGGTCAGCAGCGCGCATTCCAACACCTTTGAAGGAAATTCGAGTCATCTTACCAATGAGACATGATTCACACGTGCCAAATGATTGAAAATCAAAGGCCGAGATAGCTTCATTCTGTATGAGCTATTTAACGCGTTTCTCATTTATGTGTCCCATGCGGCAGTGCCATAGATAAGTTTGATCTTTGTCACCAACCTTTAACTTTTTATTCATTACGTGCAATATTTCAGTGGTCTGATCTAAAACATAAATTCCATTCATGGGGACTGCCTTGCCATAAATCATATCGTGTAATGAGAAAATGCAGCTATTATTCTCTATTACAAATGAAAAACCAAGTTTGTCAAGTGCAGAAACTGAAATAATGTTTTTGGATAGACTGGGTACATAGTAGCGATTATATAAAAATAACTCAAATCCGCTAGGAAGTGGATCACATATGTTCCCCTCGAGACGGCAACCACTCGTGCTCCATTCCCGACACGCAGTCCACCTCACCCTTTACGAGGGGTTCGATGTTTTGAGCCCCCGCACATGATTGCATAGATGAGAACCACAACCAGTATCTAGTACCCAAGTTCCGTAACTTGCATGGTTAATCTCAATCATATGAATAAAAGTAGATGAAGAAGAAGACATACCAACAGGAGTAACGCGACCTGCTTTTATGTCCTCATGGTATACAGGACATGTACGCCTCCAATGCCCAGTCTTGTGGCAATGGTGGCATTCCATGTTATCGGTCTTACTCTTTGTCATGCCTGATGAGGTGCTCGACTCACCAGGCCCACTCTTACCTGATCCCGACTTCTTAAACTTCGGCTTACCTACTGCTAGGTCTGGCTGAGCTTTGCCCTTACCCTTGACCTTGTTTGACACAACGAGAACATCCTGTTTTAGGCTCCCACTAAACTTCATGTCCTTCTCGGTCTGTACGAGAAGGGAGTGTAGTGCATGAGGACTTTTCTTCAAATCATTCATATAGTAATTGGCTCTAAAGAGCGCAAAACCATCGTGGAGTGAATGAAGCATGCGGTCAATCACGATGTTCTCACTGATCTTACAATCAAGTGCCTCCAGTTTCTCGACATTCTCAATCATGCTGAGAATGTGTGGGCTAACCGGTTGTCCCTTCTGGAGTTTTGCCTCAAAGAAGCGACAGGTATGCTCATAGGTCACGATCCTCGGTGCTTTCGAGAATTCCTTAGTGAGCGTGGTGAAAATCTTGTTTGCACCTTGGGCTATGAAGCGTTTCTGCAAATTGGGTTCCATTGCAAAAATGAGTACGTTCTTTATCGCACCCGCTTCCATGGTGAAATCGCTATACTTGTCGATCTCGTTAATTCCAGCCGTGGGGCCTGGGTTTGGCGGGATGGGCTCTATAAGATATTTGAGCTTCCCGTCAGCAATGGCAGCATTCCGTAATGCCGCCTCCCAGTCCGCGAAGTTTGATCCATCATTCTTCAGTCGAGTAGACTGATTCATCTGATTCATGAAGATCCGAAGCCAGGACTCACGGTCCAATGTGACACTTGGCATTGGGTCGTCAGCACGGCCAGCCATTTTGCTATTAGCAGTTTAAATGATCGTGATCTACACTGAAAAAGAAAGGGAAAAACAAAACAAAATAAGCAACTCATCGAGGTGATTTAAGTCTATTTAAAATTCATTTTAACGTGTAGACTCATTGCACTTGTATAATTGATCTACCTCAAGAATTATACAAGTGATCCCAAGACTCAATTTCCGTAAATTGATAAGCCAACTGTTTAGCTAGTTCTACCGTTAGAACTCTTGGTCGATAGATTTCCGTAAATCCTATCTTTAGTCCACCATAATCACAGGATCGTACGAGTGACCATAGTGTTGAGATAAAATAGGTCAATCAGTTCCAACTTACCCGACGTAGAAGGGGTCATATTATGCCTACCGACGAAGAAGGGATTCATTGGAGTTTGACCTATAAAGACTATTCTCAATTTTTGGTTATACGAGGAAGATCCCATCAACTTAGTTTCAATTCATTTTAAGTGAACGAAAAACTAGCATTACGTGAGTGAATTAACTTAGGTTATGGCTTATAAAAACGTGTGACATCTGTATGTCATAGAAAACTAACGCGTGACCTCTATATGAGTCAGTTTTCATGCAAATATTAGGTGGTTTGGTTTTAGGCGGAATATGATGCAAACTATCGTTACGATGAAAACATAAAGGAAAGCAAAACGTAAATAAAAGTCCTAGTGTGGCCTATCCTAGCAAGATAAACATAATACAACTTTGGAATCCACCGTTGGACCCGAGAAGCTTTTCTTGATGTTCCATCTTGATCCATGCAGCGGGAGTGAGCATCCGATCTCCATCTTTGGTCTTCTCAAAATTACAATTTAAAATTTACAAAATATAAACCTATTTACATTCTAAATTAAAACTGTAATTACAAGGAAAAATCCAAAACGGAGATGCGAGATCTCAAAATACAACCAAGACCGTGTTCCATCAATACGGTAACACGTTCTACTAAGGCCACACTAAGTTACAACCGTTTGTAAAATTAAATACGTAATAAAAACATTCATGGCATTCAAAAGTAACGATAAATAAAATGCATCAACTAAAATAAAATTTATTCGTGACATAATTCAGTAATTATGTTAAATTTATCCAAACCACCTTTTAACGATTAAAATTATGTGACAAAACCGCTTCTATCAACTTAATTTTAATTCATGATAATCCGTTACTTTAAATTGCTTTAAAATAACTAAATGGTACGTGAGTGAACCGTTTCACAATCAAGCGAGTGTACAAAATCCGTATAATGTACATTTTATGGCCAAAAGAAAAATTAAAACAAGAAAATATAATTTTTCAGCGCTGCCAAAACAAATTTCCTCGATCGAGACACTAAAGTCCTCGATCGAAGAACAAAAAGGCTCGATCGACTGATGCTGCCATTCGATCGAGAGGTTTGCCAAACAGAAAGTGCTCGATCGACTGAACTCGTGGTCGATCGAGGACTTTTATTAGCAAAGCTGTTCGATCGAGTACGAGGACTTCTCGATCGAACAGTTAGGGTTTTAAAAACAGGTCGATCAAGTACTGCGAGTACTCGATCGAGTAAAACAACACATGAAACATTAAAACCCTCGTGAAAACGATTTGACAAAACAAATCCAATTGCAATTTCGACTTAATCAGTATTAAATTAAAATTTCAATTGACAAAACCTTAAACATAATGCTATAATAATCGTTTATAACAACAATATGCAAAAGACAAATCGAAAACAGACACGAAATCACAAACAACAGTTCGGCTGACTGTTAACAACGGCAAAAACAAAAAAAAAACGAACGTGGCATATTGAAAAACAGTTCGGCCGAAAGGATTTCAAGGCAAAAAAAAATTATCGATTCAAATCGTTTTATGAAAATCACGATGAAAAATTTACGTGGCCTCGCTCTGATACCACTTGTAGGGAAATATCTGTATAAAACCCCTTAAAATTAAGGACTATAACGCAAATTATCATGTGATTAATTGTCATAAACGAAAAACAAGAGAAACGATAAAAGAATAAGAATCAACCTCGGGTCCTTGTGCAATTCGGCCTAATGAACAGAAATCAATGTAGATTTCCTCCTAATTGTTGCACCCAAGATCGTCTGAGACTATGCCCCTTGTGCTAGAAAGTACTCTCTAATTGCCTTGCAATATTGAGAGAGTTTTTGTGAGTTTTCTGATGTGAGATCTAGAATTTCAGAGGAAAAATGCTCCGAAACCCTAATTTTTGTGCAAATGAAAATTGCTTAGGTCAAAAGGAGAGAAGGCCTCTCCTTTTGTTTCACTCGTCCAAACCGTGACATAAGGAGGGAGTGGGCTTTCCACTTTCTCCTTATTTTAACTCGTGGTCCCACTCGTTTCGCTAAAATGTATATGAAGGGTTTTAATTATAAATCGTCACCCGTCATCGGATATTAAAATATCAACTAGTAACATGACTCAGTCGATATATTAATACTTGTCCGACAATGACAATATTGTATAATTAATTAATTCAATATACATTAATTAAATATAATCGTTTATATTCAATTTACGAATTAACTGCTTAATTCACCTTAGCCATTATTATTTAATCCGTATTAAATAATTATCTCAACATCGCGTTTGACTAATTATTAGTCAATAACTCCGACTAACCGCTTTGTCATATTAGGCATCAACATGACTGTATTTTCATACCGTCACATCTCTCAAACGTATCCTATAGGTGTGACTTTTAGGGACCAGTTGATCACCGCCATCAGTATGACAATAACGTCAAACTTATCTAGCAAGCCAACCGTTATTGATAAACGTGGACCAACTGATAATAATACAAAAGTATACCCTTTGATCCTTTTAGAGATTTATATGTCATTGCACTAACTGTGGAGGACACCAGTCCCAACATACTCAACTACTAACAACCGCCTCATATAACCACATCTTATGCTCTCTCACAAACATACATATCAATCTGGTCTCTACAAAATCAACCTCTTTAGGATTGCTACCTTTCTAATATACCATCACCCTTAACCACTAGTCACAAATCATAACACTACTACTGTCCGGACATCAAACCTCTTACACCCATCTCTAAACATCACGATTTCTTTCCTATCTTTGGTTAACATCCCAAACAACGAACATCAAATCCATCAACAAAATTACCTCAACATTCTTTCCAATACTATCCTTAATTGTATCACCATCTAACTCTCCACCAAAAATCTCGTATCGTGCAAATACTCCACCAACTTCATACTCCCTTAATTCCTCTAAACTCATGATTAATCATGTTGTCCTGACACTTCTGTATAACCATTAACTTACGTACTCTTGACAGTATCATACATCTCGACGATTCCTTACTTTTATGTCACATAACTCCGGTGAACATTTTTTCTCAACTTACTTTTATCCTTCTTTTCTCTTTATACTCAACAATACCATTTAATAGTTCAACTCCTTATTACTTCTACCTAACTCTTTAGTGCTCCAATTACCTTCTCATCGCTCTAAAACCCAAATCCCATTATTTATATCGATATCACCTCGCTCTTTCTTACCATGGATCTTCTCTTGCTATGCTATCACTCACACTTGCCACTAATCTATCCATAAAATCAATGTTCACTATTCAAACAATTGCATCTCTTTTGTACCTCTCTAGCAATCAGAATTCCTTTTGTACCGTTAATTGCCCAAGGAAATCACACAGTAGTTTCATCTCTTAATAAACCAAATCTCCCAAACTCACTCACTGTCTACAAATCCACCTCGCGACATGTCTCTACAAAGTTCACTATATACTACTCTTCTCAACCCCTTTAAAACGAACTTTCTTTATGTATATTCTTAACCCACACGACTCCTAACCATCCCCCTCCATGATTCTTTACACATCTCAAGCTGCCGCCATTTGCGTCCCTCATTTCAATCTTTTCATTCTCACGTTCCATAAACTCACGTCATCCCTTGCCCACATTCAATTACTTTTGCATTACTCAACATACAAACATATCGCTCATCTCATCTCACAAAACATGCTCTATGTCTCAATAAACCATACCAATCTGTCTTTTTTTTTTCCACTATCTATCACAACACATATAACTCATGTCCTCCCACCGAACTCCTACTCACCATAGGTGCCACTCACTTCACCATAAGATTGGGTAACTTACGTATCAAGACCAACATACATGTAAAACAATGCATAAAGAAGTAAAATAACATCTTTGAATTAAACATAATATGCAACGAATTCAAAAGATAAGCATATGACCCAAAACAGGGGTCACTAGATCGAAATACGGGCCACTCGATCGAGTAAGTGACTTACTCGATCGAGTAGGTGAAGATCAGAAGCACGTAAACAAATTACCAGGGCCACTCGATCGAGTAACTGACGTACTCGATCGAGTCCCCCCCTACTCGATCGAGTACCAAGGCTACTCGATCGAGTACCTACGCATTTCTTAGCACTGTCCAGTTTTCATAAAACAGTCATAACTCACTCGTTTCTTGGTCGTTTTAGACGTGTGACCTATCGTTATAATCGTAAAAGGACAAGCTATCACCTCCAATTGGAATCACATCAAAATCATTTATGCATCTCAAGTTATAACAGTTTAAAGACAACCTCTTTATAAACGAAAAACACAACTATTGATTTTTACTTCCCAAACGACTTAAACAACAACAAGGTAGACAAAACGACTCGGTACTCATAAAACCAGTATTGCTAATCTCATGTTACCATCTTCAAAAATCAAGCAACAACATCCATCATGCACATATATTATTTAACTCATTAGTCATGTATTAACCGCATACTTTAAATTTTATAACTTTTCGTAACACAACATTCTCATACATTACAAATCCTATTTCCATGTTACTAATACAACAACATTACAAATACACTTCGCCACCTAAACATATTCATAATCACAAAATTCATATTCTCATGCAATTGCTACTCCATCTTTTCCAATCAATTCATCCATTTCCAACACATTACTCATCATTCTCATACACTTTTCTAACAATTCCAACCAACATTGTAAACCAACTATCATGAACATGCTTTCAATCAACAACATACGAAATCACATATCACCATCTTTTCTACACATTCCCCATTCTCCACATACATACATCCACTGATTCATGCCACACATCACCATATAGGTACACAATTCACAGGATAAACACATAGCGATCCCGACTCATATCCCATGGTGACCGGTTCAAAATTGTAGGGCGTGTTCGCGACTTTAGGACGTCTCCCAAGTCTTTGCATTAGCTCCTACAACCTTTACCCCGGGTTCATTTTAATTGACTCCCTATATTCATTGGGTTCATTGGTTACAGGTTTCAGGATCGTCGCTCTGATACCATTTTGTAACACCCCCATACTCCAAGTGCCTTACCAGGACCACTTAAGGCATGGAAGTACTACCATCTCGGTTCCCCGAGGCAATGATAATCATAAGACAATAAAGAAACATACTTTAAAAGTAAATATAGTTTGAGTGATTACATGATCAAAACCAAAACTGCTAAACTGAAATACAACATTCTCAGACGGTCTACTGCTAAAACTATCAAAGCTATGAAACATCGTCTGACACAGCGGAAGACTTCTAACTGCCACGTGATGACTCATCCCAGCTATCCCATACGCATCATATCATACCTGCTCAATAACTGCTCACCACCCCCGAATGGATCACCACAGTTTTTAAAACATTTAAACGGGGTCAGTACTAATCACACAATTTATATAAACCAACAACACAGTAAACAAACAGCTCACACGGTCACACACACAATCACACCCACTCCAATCAATCTCCGTCACCGACTGTCCACTGGACCAGCCCTGCCAGTGGGGGACCGCAGCCGTTCCCACCTAAGCCCCGCTCATCATACCGAGCGATAACCATGTCCCATTAATGTGCACATCCCCTTCCGTGGCGGGTTCCACGAAGGGTGAAACTAGGGCGTGAAGCCACTCCCGCAAGTAACTCCACTCAGCCGAGAACACATCTCGAGAACCAGAGACAAACAATCAGCAATCACAATACAACATCAACAACCGTCTGAATCAATCAACAATATACAATCACAACCGTCTGAATCAATCAACAATCACTAACTACAGCACAATCACCACACATTATGTAATTAATACTGAGTAGGGAAACCCTACCTGGAAAGAAACACAAACATCAGACGATCTAGCAGCTGTCTCAAAACCTTTCCTCTACGAACCCTTCTCCTATACACATAATCATAGAATTATCACCTAATCAACATAACCCTCCCAAAACCCCCAAATCTACCCAATTAGGGTTTTAAACAAACTCAAAGAAATGGTATAAAATTGGTATGTAGATCTTACCCTTGATGCAAGGAACACTATGATGCAAAGAACAAGATGATCCGACACTCCTAGCCTTGGGGATTTGCCAACAACGCGACGAGAGAGAACTACGTAACTCCTTTTTCTTTTGAAGGGTTTAGAAAGGTTAAAAGTGATTAAATAAACTGACGGAAACCTTTTATATCAAACTCGCGTTATTAGCAAAACCCGTCAAAACATTCCCCGTAAACCGGCTACTCGATCGAGTAGCTAAGGTACTTGATCGAGTGCCCCCTTACTCGATCGAGTATCTACGTTACTCGATCGAGTACCCAACAGGTCAGAAACTATTTTAAAACGCAACACACCCTTACTCGACAGAGTAAGGCCTACTCGATAGAGTACCCAGAGACTCATAAAACCGTAGTATTACAGTATTAGCAACATATTCATGCTCCAACATAACCAAATTATTCTACACAAACTATTCACCACACAAGCGGAAACTGTCAACCATTAGACATTGCATATACCCATTACCATTTTGATAATTCTCACTATAACTCAACACTTCTTTAGCTATCATTATTATGGCTACTGTAAGACTTATAAACTCGTATAGGATCACCATCACTAACAACCTGAAATAAACACCAACATTACCACATTTCATATCACAGTACACATCTCTACCCTTTTCACACACTTATAACTGTGGACATGGGCCACGGGAGCGCTTGGGAACAAGCGTTTGCATTTGTGGAGTCTCCACCAATTTATTGTGGAAAATTGGAAACCGTTCGAATACCTCGTGCCTTGTCAAGACACAAAGTAGTGACATGAACACCAAGAACTCGTTACCCTTAGCATTCTATGTCTAGAATGACTCTCGTGGATGCCAATGAACACGGATGTTCACAGAGATCTGGAGTAAGGGGTGAGGGTACGTATTAGGAAGCTCTTTTGATCGAACACCTAATCCCGCCCGCCTCGATAGCGGCCTCTACTAATGATTAGGGAAAATCATCTATACTCCATATGTTGTCGGTTATATGCATGCAATGCAACATCCAATGAATTAATCCTAGCATGTGAATTAATACTAAGTCGGTGAACACGTAATTTAACATACAATTGGGTCAAAGTAGGAATTTAGGTTGATTCCATGTGAATGCCAAGTAAATAAATCATACATAATAGATACGAATACGAAATAAAGAAATAAATTACAATTGATAAACTTGAATTTACGTCATAAATATGCCCAAAAGAGTTTTAGAAATAAAATAAAAGAATAAATGAAAATTGGAAAATTGGAAAAAATAAGGAAATTAGAAATTGATTTAAATTAGAAAAATTGGAAAATAAGGAAATTTGAAAAGGAAAATAAGGAAAATAAGAAAAATATGAAGAAAAGGAAAATTTGGGAAAATAAGGAAATTATGGAAATTATGGTGAATAAGGAAAATATGGAAATTATGGAAATTTGGAAAATATGTCGAAATATGGTGATAATAAGAATAATGGTTAATTAAAATCCTAATTAGAAACTCTACGTCAAAACGAGAAGAGTTCAGAGGCAGAAACCACCTCAGAACAGGCGCAGCATTTGCTGCGTCCTCTGGAAGAGGCGCAGCACTTCCTGCGTCTGTTATTGAATTGGGTTCTAACTGTGAAAGTCAGACTCGCGGTTTTTTTAATGTTCGTTGGTTAATTTACATTGATTTATTGATTGGTAACTCGAGTAGAAGTGATTAATTGATTTACATGCATCTGGGATCGTCATGAAGTGAAAGAAAACAATTTAAAACGAATTATTATAAGTTAGATATTATTTACGATGTTGGAATTGATTTATTTACAAACTTGAAGTTAATGGTGGAAACAACGGATTACGAATTGATGAAGAAAACAGATTTAAAACATGTATCAAAGACGAAATCAAGGGACTTGATATGAACGAATCGAGTCTCTAAAATCCGAGTTTGAATTTGTGACGAAAACCCACAAATATTAATTATAAGGGATTTAAGTCGAAAATTATTGAAATGAATTCATAAAAACTAATTTGAAAATTATTAGGTGAAATAAGGGAAAGAACGAAGAAAGAAAAATAAAAGACGAAAGGAACAAAAACCCGAGGAAGAAGAAGAAGTGCATCAATCGAAAGCGCCCCCGGAAGAGGTGCGAGATCTTTCGCGCCTTTTCTGAAAGGCGCATCAGTTGATGCGATTCTTCCCCACGTCAGATCTGTGTTACTTCCGTTAAAAAAAGGTTTTAAAAGACGGTTTCGAGCATGCTTATGACATAAATTCTTACATTAATTATAATACAGAAAATAAATACATTAAATAAAATACATTATATAATATTGGGATTTTACACCCTCAGACTTACATGTTAGCGTCGCGAGATTTAACTAAATCGGTTTTTAGTGGTAACTTGACTCGATCTATAATGCAAATATGAAAGTGCCCTTGAAAAAGGATTTAAAAGCAAATTGAATTGATTAATTAAATGGATATCATAGTACAAGAGACATATAGGATAATTACAATAGGTTCATGCTATATAACCATTCAACATCATCATGTTTCAAAAGCTTTAAGTCTCTACTCCTGATTCTTGCTCTAACCTCCTGTTTGATCAGCGTGCTAAGCTTTTCTGGCCTGAGAACTATCATTTCCACTCTGCACTTATTCCTTTGCTGCCATACCTGATAAATCAAACACACAAGCATTGCAGAAAACACTCTTTTCTGAACCTGGGGACCATTATGAAGCATACACCAGTCCAACAAATCGTGTGTGGGTAGCACTCCTCCCATCACCTGATTTATAGCATGGATAAGTCGTCTGCTATAAACAAAGTCAAAAAACAAATGCTCCTGAGTTTCATTTTCTTGCCCACACAGCATACAGTCAGCATCACTTGTAACACCATATTGCAGAAGCTTGCTTCTTGTTTTCATAGCATCATGAACCCATAGCCACCCCCATAAAGCTATTCTTAGGAGTGTTCCAGGGATTCCAAATCATAGGATGCCAACAAACCTTAGGCCTGACCCCTCTTAACCATCTGTAACAGCTAGCAGGAGAGTAGCCATCTGGTTGGTCATGCCATTTGCCAGTCAAGTATCCAGTTGCCAGTTCAGTTTTGACCCTGCATATACGCCTCCACACCCAACTAGAATTTGTACTCGGCTCATAATCAGACCAAGTCCTTCCTTTGAGATGATTACATTCCACCCAATTGACCCAGACAGTGTCCCTACCTTCATAAATCCAGTCCACAAGTCTCCCAACTAGAGCTTTATTCCACATCTCCATATCCTGTAAACCCAAACCCCCTTCCTCTTTAGGCCTGCACACCTTGTCCCAAACCACCAAAGGAGCTCTCCTATACTCAGTACCCCCATCCCACAAGAAATTCCTGCAAGTAGCTTCAACTCTTTGTATTATCCCTTTGGGAAGCACAAACAAAGAGGCCCAGTATGAGCACAGGCTCTTTATAACAGCTTGCACCAAAGTCAATCACGTGGTCAAATTGGTGTAGTGGAGTTGGTCAAATTGGTCGGTCATGCAAAACGAGGGTGGTACTTGGAAGGATCCGAGCTTACGTGGTCGAAAGTTCAAGCACGTAGGCGCCAAAAAGCAAGAGCGTGGTCTTAGAATGCAAAGGGAGAAGAGAAGGGCGGACACTCACGTGAGAAATATGTGAGACCGAAGGTCTCTATTTATACTAATCACACGGAGGGAATTAGGAAAGGAGAGAAAAAATCCGGAAACAACCGACTTAGGTTAAACACGGAAACTTGGACAAAAAGAAAACCTTGAGGAAAAGGCGCAGCAAGTGCTGCGTCCCTTGGAAGAGGCGCAACACTTGCTGCGTCCTTTCCTCAGCGGGTTCCTCCTGCGCAAGAAAGCGCGTTTGACAGCCTGTCGTATTTTAGGCATAACTTTCTCTAAAAGACTCGGAATAAGGTGATTTCGGTGGCGTTGGAAAGCTAGAAAGAGATCTAGAACTTTCTGTGAAATAGGCCTGACCCAAAAAAGTCGTTATGACCTCGTAAAATGGGCCTAAAGTTCGGGTTACCATTTTAACTAAATGAAATGCGCATTTTGTACGTAAACTTTAAGTTTAGCCTAATGAAGTGACATGAGACTCAAAATGAGATATACCCACAATATTTTATGACATCCTAACCTTAGGTAGACAAGCACATTGCTTTTGACTCGGGATTTGACGGTTTTAGGAAATGAAGAAGGTTTTTGACCCAGACTCCAAATGTACTCTAATTACTGCCAAAATGACCGTAATGACACCTAGATGACGACCATGAGGTAGACACAAGTGTTTGAGTTACCTTTTATTAACCGATTTACGAAACGTCATAAAATCGTGACATATGCTAGATATGCGGCCCAATCATCACTGGGTGTTTGGCGGGAGATGCAGAAGTGAGGTATCTACAGAGCCCCTACTTTGACTGAGGCTTGGACAAGGCTAAAGTCAAAGTATAGCCCTCAGGTCAATCAAAGATTACAACCTGACGACTATGGCGACGCGAGGCGCCTCAAGGGGTCTGAGTAAGGACCTGTCGTCGGGAACATTTTAGAGTCTGTCGACTTCCGAGGAGGGTCGTTTAAAGTCTATTAGACTACGTAAGGAAGCTCGCCAGCCATAAGAAGAGACCATACCTGAAACTTCTTTCTCGAGATGCTCCCGGAGTTGCGTATGAGCTAAGGGTAAGCGTAGGAGCTAAGGGTAAGACCTAAAAGATATATAAGGATTGTGCTAGGGTGTGGGACCCTAAAGGAAAACATCGACGGGAAGGAGGCCAAATATAAGTTCAACTTAAGGGGTAATCAAGGTCTAAGGAAGTGATGATCCTAAAGGAATATGATCCTAAGGGGGAGAAGTGTATGAACTCTAGGGAGTTTGGGAACCTAAGAGAAGCTAGGTGTGTGAACCTGGGTGTACGAACCTAAAAGGGCGGCTGGTATGGGAACTTAAAGGCTTATAAACCTAAGAGGAATGGGGATCCTAGGGTTAAGTTTAGGAACTACTGGGTTACTAATTCTTGTTTTAAACGCGTGCGTTTAAGCTTTCTGAGGTATGAGAACTCCAAAAGGATTTATGGGTTTATAAACCTAAGGATGTTGGTGTGGGGGCTTATAGGGAACGACACCTTTGCCGAACTCTGTGAGGAAACAATAATGTCAAGGGTAGCAGGACATAGGCGGGAACTGCTGGGGAAGCTGCTTGGGTCGTCTTCAAACAAACTTCGATAAGTCTTGGGGTTGATGTTGATCTCCACGTATTGAGAGGGATGATTGTCTGTCCGTGTACTCTCATTAGGGGAACATAATCGGGAACTGATCTCCATGTCTCGAGAGGGGCGATTGGCTGTCCGTGTACTCTCGCTGGGGGAACATAATAGAGGTGTGTCGAAACACCTGTCAAAGAATATTCGCTCGTTGTGGCAAGCGAGGTCTTGATAAAATCATCGCTTCGATACTTACCTGCATGGTTAGTAGCCACACAAGAATGCAATCTAATATATGCACGTAAGCGATTATCACATGGACCTCGAATGAGGAAATACATAGGTTTTGTAAAAGTCGTTTCTTTATAAAAGTCGTTTAAAACTTGCTCAAAGGAATTTTTCGTTTATAATGCGTTATGCATATTCAATGGGCTTTAGACATAGGACTTGACATGACACAGATCTACTAGGATGCGACACGAAATGTAGACTTAGGTTTGACTGACGCGACACTAACTTTGACGTGACTCAGGGATAACTTTGACAAACTTTGTTTAAGTATGCGCAACCCCTAGCCAAGTGTGGGTGACAATGCGTATCAGTTCCAAAGGTAGAAGAATTGCAAGAATGATGAAGACATATAAAGGCAAGGCATGAGCCATGGATCAGCTGTCTACTTGGACTTCATTTACTGCTGTTTGCTGTAAAAGAGACTCCTCTTGAGGCATGATAACTTCGAGAATCGATCTAAGACCTTTGTCATTGTCCCAACCGAGTACTAGCTTGGCTTAAAATAAGATAGTAATAAAGGAAGGGTGGTACCTCGGAAGAGAAGCCCCCGGGATGAGAAGATGACTCTGGAAAAAAGGAGTCTGGGCGACAGTAAAGAGCCCCTCGTATAAAGGTGTTGGTTGTGGAAGGGATGTTAATTGAGGTTGGAAGGTTGAAATAGAGGTTGGTTGATAATTGAGGTGGTTGAAAGTTGCTAATTGAGGTGGTTGATAATTGAGGTGGTTGATGGGATGGTTGTGTCCTTGAGGACTGCCTACGTATTCACGCGAGGTGAAATTAAACCAGATCGTAGTTCTGAAGTTTGGCGTTGAGAATTGAGGTTTAATTTTGTTTGGGTGTTGTGGTTGTATCCTTCTTGTGTAAGAAAGGACTGCCTACGTATCCACCTGAAAAGATGAAATCAAACCATGCTCGTAGTTCAAGTGTGTGCCTAAGCTATGTTGTTAGGACCTTAAAGTGTATGGGTCACAAGGGTAATATTCCTTTGGTGACTCGAAGAATTAATTTGAGATAACTTCTGACACCCCGCGATAAAGCGGAAAATATAACTAATAAAATGCGGAATTTTAGGAAATTTTTGAAACTTTTAAAATTTAAAGCGCAGGTTCACCAAAATCTGAAACATAAATAAAGAGTGCGGAAATAAAGATTTTAAATTATACAAATGTGATAGTCAAGGTGAGGGAAATATATCTCTCGAATGATAATACAATGAAAGGTAGGTCTGAACAATCCTAATAAACCAACTACTAGGCCGAAGTGCTCGCTAGCTCACACATGTCTTCACCCCATGAATGCACCACCAATACATGTCATTCATGTAAACATGAATGCCACAGTCAGTGGGGAGTAACTCAAGGTTCTCCCAGCCACAAAATGTCGAAACGAACATAACAAAGAACTAAAACAGGTAAGTCATGTAAAACTCTTACAAAAATATGGATATCAAGTTTATGTTTAAACATGGCAATTAAATGAGATGGAACAAGATAGATCAACATTAACATGATAACGGTTAAACTATTCATGTGAGACAATTAAATAATATGAAAGGCAAGAATACGGTAATCTATACCAAAGCACGCATTTCAAGGAAATTCAACATAGATGTGAGATTAGAATCCGAATCATGGGAAGCAGTTAAGTAAGGGATCAATCAATGCAATTTACAAGAATAGAAGTTGTAGCCATTATTTGGAAAACCACTTAGCAAACATTGTACGGGACGTGGCTACTAATGTCACATTCATACTTATGGCTTGCATCTCACCATAAGAACGGATGGGATCATCAATCCCGACGATCATATCGCAACTAGAGGGCTTATAGCTCACCCCTAGTATGCGATAGGACCAAGACAAACATCAGACAAATACCAATATCTATAACCAAGCAAGACCTTTACTACTCATATATAAATATATAATTCCCCTGGTAGGACGACAATGGTACTCCCAAGACTCAGTCCTAGTCTAAATCTGGCCAGACTCTCGGGACAGCACGGTTCCCGATTCGACATGCGCCAGGACAGTCCGCATCCAAGACCCGAACCCGAAATTGGAAATCGAGAACCCACAATCGGCAGGACAGTCCGAAAGAGGCGGAAGATATGAGCTAAACCCACAATCGACAGGACAGTCCGAAAAAGGCGTAAAGATAAGTCAAGCAATACGGTATAGTATAAAGACATTATCAAACGAATACGACTCAACCAAGCGATACGAATCAACTTGGAAAGAGACTACTACATGTAATGAACCGATGATAATCCAAGTGAGACATTTCATGCCAAATCATAATCATGAATATGAATAAGTAACCTATTTCCTCAATATTTGTCACTTGAATAAAAATGTAAACAAACGGAGATAAACCATTTATGATGAGAAAAACCAATCATTCAATCATAAATGACTCAATTTAATTAAACAAGTAGAATAATTCACTCATATTTGAGATACGATAAATAAATGAGAATGAACGGATTAAAAATTCATATTATAGGTAAATGAGACATTTCATCAAATTTTGACTTGAATAAATAATAAATTCCACATTTATGATTAATGAGAGAAAAACATGTGAATGAACGATATTTAACGAATTAAGTTATATAAAGCATGAGACGGGATTTAAATAGCTTACACACAATTATGTTTCTCAACAGATAATATCGGGTCTAACTCAATAATGGTATAGAAATCAGGTAGAAAGTAGACTATCTTTATTACTATTTTCTTTTTAGCCGATCCTTCCTAATGTCCATTCCATAACTGATTTATCATTTCACCTGTTCCCATCACATACAACTCCAACTACTAACAACCTGTTAACTCCAACTTCCCACATACACCAATCTATTACCTTCTAAGGCCCAAGCTTTCTCGCTAGACAAGAGGACTAGCCAAACCCAAAACATGACAACATCCTAATACTCATAACAGACACCATCTTACTTTGAAATCACACAACACCCGACATTCCAAAATGACATTCCAACCTCCGTCTAACACAGCCCACACGACCCCCCATTTCGACTGTCCAAGCTGACCGAATGGCCACATAAAAATTGCACCACAACTGGTACCAAAACAGCCCCGTATACCTGCAAAACTACCTCCAAAACAGTCTCGAAAAATATATGAAAACCGTTTCCAATAACAGAGTACAACACGCCCTAATTTACCCCACACTTGCGCACAAAGCGGTCCGAATTTGAGCTAAGTTAAGAGAGCGCCTGAGACGGCTTCAAAGCGGGTGTTCACAGGTAAGACGCAACCCGAATCAGTCCTAAAAGACTACTCTCCCGTCCCAAAACGAAACCAAACATCCACCACCAGGCTCGACCCAAAAATAAGAAAAAAAGAGTTGCAAACACCCGTCTAACTGAGTCAAAAATTGAGTTCGCGCAAGCAGAGCGTACGACAGAACACAGGCTCAACACAAACCATTCAAACACCAATACGAGGCGATATTTACCATACAAACAAAAGAAAAATGCAAAGAATTAAACTTTATCCGAAAAGATCATATAAAACGACACGGCAAGACGGAATTTCGACATTTGTCGAGTAACCTATCACCGTTACCTTATAACTTCTTTAATGGGCACGATCTTGATTCAAAATCATCTCGAGTTGTCAAAGCTTGCCCTAAACACGAAGACGAAAGGAATTAGTACGAGATTAGAGCCTTAAGAAGGAAGACAGTCGCGATTTTTGGGAGAAAGCAGGGACCTTTCTTACCTCAAAAGATGAAGAATGGAAAGGGGAAGCTAATGGCGTAAGGATTAGTGGAAAAGGTTAAGGAACGAGGGAGATAACGGAGGTTGAAGGAGACGGAGATGGGGATGTACGGTCCTCTGTGCTTGTGTGGTTGTTGCTGCTGTTTTGTTATTCGCAGGAGAAAAAGAAAGAAGAAAGAAGGAAAATAAGGGGATAAGAGGGGGTGGGGACGGGTGCATACATGACCACACAAACATAAATAATATTACTAATAAATATAATAATAATAATAATAATAATAATAATAATAATAATAATAATAATAATAATAGTAATAATAATATATAAATATATAATAAAGAGATATTTAGGGGTGGAGTGTAAGGGGGTAGGTGAGCAAGTTGTCGAATTCTGGTTAGTCCGGATTAAAGCAGGCACAAGGTGAAATGTGACGGTCTATAGCTAGACGGATGTTGAGACGGGAATTATTATCATTACTGTCTTCATTATTATCCGACCAAAAATATGTATACACTTATTCTTATATAAATTAAGACTCAAAGATATAATTTAATAATACGTATTTTTATAAAAATGAGTTTTTATATAATACGTTTATAAAAATCGTATTTGACATAAAGTTAATTAAATAGAATAATTCAAAAATACATAACAAAATAGTTAAACGGTTTAATAAATTTTAACTGTCAAAAAGGAAAATTCGCGGGTGTTACATAACTCCCTCTGATCATAGATCAAAGAGGTATAATCAAGTTTGTAAAAATTTCCTTGTCGTGTGAGCACACCTAAAAGTGGACCCTAAGGATGATATGGGTATATCCCGTCCTAGGTATCAAAGAATTTGAAGACTCCGTGTCTGGGTCAAGGTGAAACTGGATTGGATATTTGGAATGTGGAGCTCGGTAATAAGAGGCTTTGATGAACAAATCTATGGAACTTGATTTTGTGGAGTTAAGGCTTAATGGGGTTATGTCTTGTAATATGGCTTGGAAATGGAGTCTCTTGGCTTGATGTAGCCTGAGCACATAAAGGTAGGTTAAACTGACGTGGGATCAAGTTTCCATGTCTTGGCCCTAAAGGATGGGTATATTTGACAAGTTTGAGAAGACTCTCAAAATTCCTAACTATCTCCCTGTAACGGTCTCGAGAAGAACTTAGGGTGTGTGATGTGTGAAAGGCTAAGAAAGGGTGCTAGCTGACCATCTTCATCGATGTCTTGATTCTATATAGACTTCAGCATTATTCCGCTCAATATTGTTCTTGATCCAGACTCAGATTCTTGGTCTAGAATATATCTCGGATTTTTGCTCAGATTCTTGATTTGGGTTTTTGAAGATAACGTTGTCTTTGGATATTGACTTGACTTGCTTGATTGAGCCTTCTTCTTTTAACTCATTTGTCTTAGATCACGGGCACAACTGCGGCCTTGGATACTGATTTCGGTCATTTCTCTTGATTGAGCCTTTGTCTTTGATCATGGCTCGTATCATCTTGGATTTGTTTGCTACTATGTATTTGAGTCAGACTAGCACCTTTGGTGGGAAACGGGTTGGTCTTTTTTTTAGTAAACAGGTTGTTTATTGTGAGGAATGGGCCTGCCTTCCGTCATGGATTGTTAACAAGGGAGACTGTCTGGATTCGTCATAGAATCTGTTGAAATA